>NC_049226.1:85621952-85922952 GCF_011100685.1 Canis lupus familiaris | reverse complement strand
CTGGCTTTTAGGATTTATGACTTTGTTTCATCTGCAAAGAAATTTCACTGGGAAACATTGATGAATACTCAGCAGTACTCAGGTTAAGGGAAAGATGTCAGAACTGTGGATGATAGTGGGAATTAAAAAATGCAGATGTATGAGATTCTAAAGGGAATGGCTGATGTATAGAATTTACAAATATCTAATGAAATAGGTAGAACACAGAACCTAAAACACTCAAAATGAGATAGGCAAGAGTACCGGTGGCTATATGAAGATAAATTCTAAAATTGAAGAAAAGGAAACAGATTCCATGTTAAAGAGATATGCATGCAACCCTAGGTTTATTGCAGCATATTTACAGTAATCAAGATGTGGAAGCAGCCTAAGTGTTATCCATAGATGAATGGATAGAGAAGATGTGGTATATAAATACTTTACATAATGAAATATTATTCGGCCATAAAAAAGAATGAAATCTTGCTATTTGTAATGGCGTGAATGGCTCTAGAGTACAATTCTAAGTGAAATAGGTCAATAAGAAGGGAAAACACCATAGGATTTCACTCATATATTGAAGTTAAGAAACAAAGCAAATGCACAAAGGAAAAAAGGAGAGACAAACAAAAAAGCAGACTCCTATAAAAAACAAACTGGCAGTTGCCAGAGGGGAGGTGAGAGGTTGGGTGAGTGAAACAGGTGAGGGGACTAAGAGTACACGTCTCACACTGAGCACTGAGAAATATATAGAACTGCTCAATCACGATATGTATACCTGAAATTTAATACTGTATATTAATTATACTTGAAGAGAGAGAGAGAAGGGAAGAGGAGGAGAGGAGAGGAGAGGAGAGGAGAGGAGAGGAGAGGAGAGGAGAGGAGAGGAGAGGAGAGGAGGAGGGGAGGGGAGGGGAGGGGTTTTTTCATGGCTGCGCTCTCGCATCCTCTCCTCTCCTCTCTCCTCCTCGCCCTCTCCTCTCCTCCCTCCCTCCTCTCCTCTCCTCCCTCCCTCCCTCCTCTCCTCTCCTCTCTCTCGTGTCCTCGACTATCAGGTGATCCTAGCCAGGTAGACTGATTCAATTCCAATAACATCCTAACCATGACCACCACTATCATCAGTAATTGAATACTTATTTGAAGTAGGTAAATAAGTAAACATATATCCATCAGACCCTTTAAATGCTTACAGCCACCTACACATTAGCTTTTAACATCTTTCAACATTTTCCATAACATATGACTCATTGAGGTCCATAACTATGTGTTACATCATCACGTAATATTTAAGGCAACAAAAGTTAATAATGATTATGGAACGTTTTCAAGTTTATTCAGTTCCCAAAAGGCAAACCAGATCTGAAGGCTGTCTTCTGAACAGACTCCACCTGGTTTGTACCATTGCTACTTCTTCACACAGAGGACTAAAGAACACAGCTACAAATACCCCTCACCTTACAAACAAGGGCTATGCAACATGGGTAAACAGTGAGTTACGCTACTAATTATGCAGTTGTAGTTGTCCCGTCTTATGTGGGAATATCAGATACTGCACTCGAGACACTGATTTCAGTGCCAGACTCACTTCACTCACTTTCACTTGTACCCAGAATGCAAAATACAAAAAAGAATAAAATAAACTACCTCTGGACTTGTAATGATTTTCTTAGAATATAAGTATGGCTTCAATTGTGGAGTAGAGAATACTATCTACATTCTAGTAAACCTGGAAAAAGCAATTGCTGGTTTTCTAAATATGACATTCTCTCAAGTACTAAAGTAAAACAATTCCTTTGGTTATTCACAAAACTTCAATAGAGTAGGCAACATGAGAAATTAGAGCCTCAGTTATTTAGCCTCCTTTATATAATATTCATTAAGATTTTAAGTGCCCATGATAGATTTCTTTGTTAGCGTTTCTCATTATCCTTTCTTTATGGTCATTTTTCATTCAATTTTCAATCTGTGTGACAGTACTTGCAGCTAAGGTAATTTGAATTAAATTTTCAAACAAGATCTTTTTGTATATGAGTCTGTGAATTGCCATCAACTTGTTTTATTATAATCAAGATATTTTCCATCTACTCTATTTTTTTATCCACTAATTTACTGAGTTTATAAAAAAAATCAAGTTTGTCTGGCATAACGTGTTCTTTATAAATTTAGCATGGCCCCAGAGAATGTAATCTGTTATTTATTAACAAAGCTAGCAACAGAAGCACAAGGTTTATTTTACTTACTTACTTATTTACTTATTTATTTCGAAACCACACTCCTCCAGGGGATTGTTGCAGAAACTGATTCCTGGTTTGAAAGAAGTCATGCACTGTTTTTATAAAGTGGTAGGGTCCCTGAGGCAAGGGCTAAGATTCTTGAAACTCATATAGAAGTCTCAATTTTTGAAATTGGATAGATTTACAAGGGAATATATCCCTGATGTGAAGTCAAGGGCCTTGATGTGTCATGGACATGGCATCTGAAATTTTGTAAGCTGGTCAGAGATGAGTCTCATAGTCTGAGCCACAGCTCCTACTTGGTCTTACCGGAACTCTAGAGCCCAGAAAGGGTCCACCATCTGTCACACATTTGGAGTATAAATCTTTTAATTGGTTTCATTATGTATTTTTTTCCTACTTAGCTAAGTATACCTTTAAACAATTTCATTTTGTTAAGTAGATTTTTGAAGCCTCTCTTTTATTATTCTCTTTGTTTGTATTAGAATAAGGAAGAACATAATTACATAAATGCAGATATATAAAACATTTTGAAAACTCCTGATAAATCAAGTAGGCTTATATGTGGATTAAATGAAATTGTTCATATGTAAAAGCCCATAAAATTTAAGTATCCCTTCTCTAAATTTATCCAGTAGACAGATTTATTTTTTATATCCAGAATTTGGAGTTCCACTGACATAGATTCTGATTTAACAAGTCAACAAATGGTAATCAGTCTTTTATAAAGATATCTCTTGAGACGAATTCCATAGCAATGATCTTAAAGCTACACTTTTAGGGGGATGCCAGGGTGGCTCAGTAGTTGAACATATGCCTTTGGCTCAGGGCGTGATCCTAGGAGTTTCATGATCCAGTCCCACATCAGGCTCCCTGTAGGGAGCCTGCTTCTCCCTCTGCCTGTGTCTCTGTCTCTCTCTTTCTCTCTCTCCGTGTCTTTCATGAATAAATAATCAATCAATCAATCTTTAAAAACACTTTTAGGGAAAGCAACAACAAAAACAACAAACTTGTTTAAAATACTATTAAATTGAAAGGAAATGTTAATATTCATCATTTAATTTTAATTTTAGTATGGCAATTCTAAATACCATCTGTTGTGTTCGCTCAATGCACATATATATATGCTGGTATATGTCAATATATCACACACACACACATACACACACACACTGATCATATTTTCCTTTCTGTTGTGGTAAAGTAATTGCCATCTTTTAGAGAGTCCAAGGAACCATGCCTGGCAGTGATGCACAACTTTCCACTATAATTTCCTTTTTGGTCAGAACCCAGGCATATGGTCCCAACCTAATTTCAATGAATAATGGGATATATAATCTTCCTATGAGCCCAGGGAAAAGATTGGTAAGTAATTCTTCCCTTCGTCCAGCAACGTCCTAAAATAAAGCAGATTTATAAATATCCCTGAAAGTAAGATATAACTCCCACTCTAAATATTAAGGGAAACGGAAGAACTACACAGAATATTATCTTTGCAACAACCTGTAGAGATAATTTAGTTGAATATCAACATTTTAAGAATGAATCTAGAAAAAATATTGAAATCTAGGAATTTAACTTTTTGATGTCTACTTTGAACAAGTGTATAATTGTCTTTAGTCAAAGGACTTGGATATCTGTTTTCTTGGTTTTGCTTGTTTGTTAATTCTGTTATATGAATTATTTTTCCATACTTGGACTCCACTATGTTGACGATGGTTTACAGATGAAAGAGCTACAAGACACGAATCACTACTAAGAAGGAATACTTAAGGAATTTCAAAGATAAGAGAGGAGGTCCAAACAAACAAACAACAATGCTAGAGGAATCTAAAAACCGCAGCATCTTTAGCAACATTAAACATTAACTACAGTACAAACAAAAAAAAATAAAAAAACAAAACAAAAAATAAATAAATAAATAAATAAATAAATAAATAAATAATAAAGTACAAACCTTGCTGAATGGCAAAAACAAAAGCAAACAAAGAAAAACAATGTGTGAAAAAATAAAGTAATCATCAGAACCAGATCTAGATATGACACGTCACAAGGGGCAAAGGGGAGGAACAGAGGATACTGCTATAAGGCTCTTCCACTGAGTGTAAAACAGTAATCATATTTAAAGGCAGGCTTAGGTTAGTTAGAACTATATATTGTAAACCCTAACATCATTTGTTGAAGAGACGGTCTTTTTCCCATTGGATATTCTTTCCTGCTTTGTCAAAGGTTAATTGACCACATAGTTGTGGATTCATTTCTGGGTTTTCTATTCTGTTCTGTTGATCTATGTGTCTATTTTTGTGTCCGTACCATATAGTTTTGATTACTGCAGCTTTGTAATACAGCTGGAAGCCCAGAATTCAGCTGATGAATGGATAAGGAAGATGTGGTATCTACATACACGGTGGAATATTGTTCAGCCATAAAAAAAGAATGAAATCCTGCCACTTGCTGCCATGTGGTTGGAGCTAGCGAGTATTATGTTAAGCGAAATAAGTCAGAGAAAAACAAGTGCCATTTGATTTCACTCATATGTAGAATTTAAGAAACAAAACAATTGAGCATAGGGAATAAAAAGAGAAAGACAGGCAAACCAAGAAACAGATTCTTACTTCTTTTCTTCTGCTGGCTTTGGGCTTTATTTGCTGTTCTTTTTCTAGTTCCTTTATGTATAAGGTTAGGTTTTGTATTTGAGACTTTTCTTGCTTCTTGAGGAAGGTCTGCATTGCAATATACTTGCCTCTTAGGAGTGCATTTGCTGCATCCCAAAGCTTTTGGACTGTTGTGTTTTCATTTTCATTTGCTTTCATGTATGGTTTTTACTCCTTATTTAATCTCCTCATTAACCTAGTCATTCTTTAATAGTATGTTCTTTAACCTCCAGATTATTTGAAGTCTTTCCTTTTTTTTTTTTTTTTTGGTTGACTTCAAGTTTCATAGTATTGTGGTCTGAAAATATACATGGTATGATCTCGAACTTATTGTACTTGTTGAAGGATGATTTGTGACTCAATATGTGATCTAGTCTAGAAAACATTCCATTTTTCGCTTGAAAGAATGTGTGTTCTGCTGCTTTAAGGATGAAATATTCTGAATATATCTGTTAAGTCCATCTTGTCCAGTGTGTCATTCAAAGACATTGTTTCCTTGTTGATTTTCTGCTTAGATGATCTGTCCATTGCTGTAAGCAGGGTGTGAGAATACCCTTCTATTATTGTATTATTATCAGTGAGTTTCTTTATGTTTGTTATTTATTGCTTATGTATTTAGTTGCTCTCAAGTTGATGGTATAAATATTTATATTTTAGATCTTGATGGACAGATATAATAGATATGATAGATATGACAGGTATGATAGATATAACAGATAGACAGATATGATAGATATGGACAGATATGATAGAATGCTATTCTTCATCTCTTGTTATAGTCTTTGTTTTAAAATCTACTTTGTCTGATATAAGTATGGTTATTCTGGCATTCTGTTAATGTCTAATATCATAATAGATGGTTCTCTATCCCCTCACTTTTTATCTTCAGGTGTCTTTAGGTCTAAAATGAGACCATTGTGGGCAGTATTTATATGGATCTTGGTTTGGGGTTTTTTGTTTTGTTTTGTTTCTTATCTTGTTTTTACCCTGTTTTTTTTTTTTTTTTTTTTAAGATTGATTGATTGATGAGAGACAGAGATAGAGAGAGAGAGCGGCAGAGACGCAGGCAGAGGGAGGAGCAGGCTCCATGCAGGGAGCCCCACGTGGGACTCGATCCCGGGTCTCCAGGATCAGCCCTGGGCTGCCGCAGCGCTAAACCACTTGAGCCACTGGGGCTGCCCTACCCTGTGTTTTTTTTTTTTATTGTAGCATTTAATTCATTTACATTCACAATGATTACTGAAAGATATGTATTTAATGACATTAAGTTACCTTTAGAGTCGGTGTTTCTGGTGATGTTCTCTGGTCCTTTCTAGTCTTTGTTGTATTTGGTCTTTTCTTCCTCCACTTAAGGAGTCTTCCTTAAAATTTCTTGCAGAGCTGGTTTAGTGGTCAGGAACTCCTTTACATTCTGTTTATCTTGGAATCTCTTTATCTTTCCTTTTATCCTGAATGACAGTCTTGCTGAATAAAGAATTCTTGTACAGGGATCCCTGGGTGGCGCAGCGGTTTGGCGCCTGCCTTTGGCCCAGGGCGCGATCCTGGAGACCCGGGATTGAATCCCACATCGGGCTCCCGGTGCATGGAGCCTGCTTCTCCCTCGGCCTATGTCTCTGCCTCTCTCTCTCTCTGTGACTATTATAAATAAATAAAAATTGAAAAAAACTATTTAAAAAATAAGAATTCTTGTACATGTTTTTCCATTCAACACGTTGACAGTGTCTTGCCATTCTCTTCTGGCCTGCAAAGTTTCTGTGGACAAATCTGCTTCAAACCTGATCTCTCTTCCCTGTGGGGGTCAAGGATTTTTTCTCTCTCTCTCTCTCTCTCTTGCTGCTTTCAGGATTTTTGTCTGTGTATTTTGTGAATTTGACTATAACATGCCTTGGCAATGGTCAGCTTTTGTTGAATTTAGTGGGAGTTTTCTGTGCTTCTTGTATTTTAATATCTGTGTTCTTCCCCAGATGAGGGAAGTATTCAACTATAATTTACTGAATGAAACTTCTGCCCCTTTTTCTCTCTCTCTTCATCTTCTGGGACCCTTATGATACAAAGGTTATTACGTTTTAATAAGTTGCTGAGTTCCCTAAGCCTACCTTCATAATACATTACGTTTCTTTCCCTCTTATTTTCAGCTTCATTTTTCTCCATAATTTTATCTTCTACATCACTGGTTTGCTCCCCTGATTCATCCATCCTCATTTTATGGCATCCATTTGGCTTTGCATCTTGGTTATAGTATTTTAATTTCAGCCTGACTAGATTTTAACTCTTTTATCCCTGCAGTAAGGGATTCTCTAGTATCTTCTATGCCTTTTTCAAGCCCACCTAGCATCCCTATAATCATTATTTTAAATTATAGTTCAGACATCTTACTTATATCTGTATTGATTAAATCATTGGCTGTAAGTTCTACTTCTTTTTCCTTCTTCTGAAGTAAATTTCTCTGACTCCTCATTTTTCCCGGAAAATAAAAGAAGAAAAACAAATAGAAAAACCAAACTGAAACAACAGCAACAACAATACAAAACAAACAAGCAGAAATCCCCAACTTCCTCCCCACCACACCAAAATAGATCCTTGGTGTGTTTTGGTCTGCTTGTTAAAAGAATGAATCTAGATCGAAAAATAAAGTAAATAAATAAATAAGTGAAATGAAATGAAAATAAACATAAATAAATATATATACATAAAAATCTAAAAAATAAGAATAAAAATATTAAAAATACAAAATAAATGAAAAAAAAAGGAATAAAAGTAAAAAGGAAACTAGATTCTATTGCCTCTAGAGCTGAAGCTTTGAAGTACTGTGTGACCAGTAGACTTGCTGTCAGTGAGTTGTTTGCGCCCGTCTTCTGGGGGAAGGGCCTGTTGCAATGATTCTCAGGTGGACTTGCCCTAGTGGAAATGCGTTTACAGGGTAAGGGGGTGGGAGGAAGAGGGTGCAGGGCTTGGTGTAAGCAGTTCTGGCCTCTACTATGTAGTGCTATTTTGCTCCCTGAAGTCCTTCAGGGTTGATGAGTGGGTTGAATATGGCAGTGGCCTGCTCTCTAGTCCCCCACTCGTCAGTGAGCCCTCAAAGAAGAGCAATCAATCACTCTTCTTGTGTTCCTTGTTTCTGTCAGTACTCTGTGCTTACCCTGCTTGTGTCCAAGGGTTTTTTGTTTGTTTGTTTGTTTGTTTTATCTCAGGCATGCAACTGAATTTCAAAAATCTAAAATTTAGGGACTTCTGTGTCATGGACCCATGCTGTTCCTCCAAGGGAGAGTCTCACTGTGCTTTTGCCATTTGCCAGCACATCCCAGGAAAGTGGTTGCAGGACCATGAAGTGCTGTGTGGTTTATGGCAAAACAGCAGAAATCTAGCGCCAAGACACACTCTCACACGGCTTCACCATTCCTGTGCCTGAGAAGAGTGGGGCACTTTGGTGGCTTCCATTCTTCTTGTAACCCAGGGGATCTTCAAACCACGTTTTACTCCTAGCACTCCACCCTGCTTCACTGCTTGAGCATCTTTTAGCCAGGTATGTCTCCCATGGTAGCAGACTTCCAAAAGTTCAGATTTTATGCTCCACTGCTTATAACACTTTGCAATAGCCTCCATAAGCAGGTCTCCCCTCCCTGCCACCGTACTCATGACTATATCTCTCCCAAGTCAACTCTCTGAAGCTTCTACCTTCTAGAAAGTGGTCATTTCTCTACTTGTAGATTTGCAGACTTCGCTCTCTCAGAACAAAAAGGAGATTTATTTCTTGGGTGTTCAGAATGATTTTCTAACTATCTAGCTATGTTGGATGGTTGAGACAAGCTTAGGGTCTCCCTACTCTACCATCTTAACTCCTCCTAAGAAACAGACTCTTAACTACAGAGAATACACTGATGGTTACCAGAGGGGAGGTGGGTAGTGGAATGGATTAAATAGATGATGGGGATTAAGGAGGGCACTTGTTATGATGAGCACTGGGTGATATATGGAAGTGTTGAATCACTATATGTACACGTGTAATTAATGTAACACTATATGTTAACTAACTGGAATTAAAATAAAAGCCAAAAAAACCCCTAAATATTGCACATTCTACAGCAATCACTAAAACTATAAAATAAATTAAAGAAGTAAAGTTAATAGACCAAAAGAAAATGTAAAATGAAATCATGTAAAATGCTCAATTACAATGAGAGAAGGCAGAAAAAGAAGGTGAGATAAACTAATGCATACAATTAGAAAACATTTAGAAACATTGCAGATATTAATCTAACTACACCAAAAATAACTTGAAATACAAATAGTTTTAAAACAAAAATTAAAAGGCAGAGCATGTAAGACTAGATTAGAAAAGCAAAACAAGATTCAAGTAAAAACCCATGTTGAATGTAAAGACTCAGATAAGGTAAAAATAAAAGTATGAAGAAAGATATACCAGGTGTGCCTTAATCAGACAGTAGCTGGAGTAACTATACTAATTTCGCAAAATAAGCAGATTTCAGAACAGAAGAAGTTCAGTAAAGATGAAAAAAAGCTTTGGATGATAATAAAGGGGTCAAATCTCTAGAAGGTATAATGAGTCTAAATATGTATGCACCATAACAGGATACATATTCTTCTCAATCTTATATGGAATACTCACCAACATAAAGCACAATCTGTGCAACAAAACACACCTGAACAAATTCAAAATAATAGAGGTCAAAGTATGTTCTCAGACTGCAATGGAATTACTAAAAAAAATCAATAAAAGAAAGATAAATGAAATATCCCTCAAATATTTGGAAATGTAACACATTTCCAAATAACCTGTGCATTAAAGAAAAAGCCCAAGAGAAATTAAAAATTATTTTGAACTAAATAAAAATGAAAATATAGCTTCAACTTTCCAAAATGTGTAAGATACAGTAATGGTGATGTTTGGGTGGAAATTTAGAACATTAGACTATCTCATTAGAAAAGAAGATCTCAAATAACTAATCTAAGCTGTAACCTTATGAATTCAGAGAAAGAAGAGCTAATAAAGCCCAAAGCAAGTAGAAGACAAGAAATCCAAATGAGAGCAGAAATCTATGAAATTGAAAAATAAGAAAACTATAGAGAAAATATGAATGAAAATAAGAGCTGATCGATCTTAGAAAAGTTCTCTAAAATTAATAAATCTTTACTCAAGCTGTCAATAAAGAAAAGACAGAAGATACAAATTACTCATATTAAAAGGAAAGATGGAGTATAACTATTCATACCTTAGACATGAAAATGATTTTTTTAAAAAGAATACTATGGGCGGGGGGAGGAGCAAGATGGCGGAAGAGTAGGGTCTCCAAATCACCTGTCTCCACCAAACTACCTAGAAAACCTTCAAATTATCCTGAAAATCTATGAATTCGGCCTGAGATTTAAAGAGAGACCAGCTGGAATGCTACAGTGAGAAGAGTTCGCGCATCTATCAAGGTAGGAAGATGGGGGAAAAAGAAGTAAAGGAACAAAGGCCTCCAAGGGGGAGGGGCCCGCGAGGAGCCGGGCTGAGGCCGGGGCGAGTGTCCCCAGGACAGGAGAGCCCCGTCCCGGAGGAGCAGGAGCTGCACCGACCTTCCCGGGGGAAAGGGGCTCGCGGGGAGTTGGAGCAGGACCCAGGAGGGCGGGGATGCCCTCGGGCTCCCGGGGACACTAACAGCAACTGCGCGCCCAGGAGAGTGCGCCGAGCTCCCTAAGGGCTGCAGCGCGCACGGCGGGACCCGGCGGGACCGGAGCAGCTCCGGGGGGCTCGGGCGGCGGCTCCGCGGAGGGGGTTGCGCGGCCCCGGGAGCAGCTCGGAGGGGCTCGGGCAGAGGAAGAGGCTCCGTGCGGAGGGGGCGGCGCGGTTCCAGGAGCAGCTCGGAGGGGCTCGGGCGGCGGCTCCGCGGAGGGGGTTGCGCGGCCCCGGGAGCAGCTCGGAGGGGCTCGGGCAGAGGAAGAGGCTCCGTGCGGAGGGGGCTGCGCGGTTCCAGGAGCAGCTCGGAGGGGCTCGGGCAGAGGAAGAGGCTCCGTGCGGAGGGGGCTGCGCGGTTCCAGGAGCAGCTCGGAGGGGCTCGGGCGGCGGCTCCGCGGAGGGGGCTGCGCGGCCCCGGGAGCAGCTCGGAGGGGCTCGGGCAGAGGAAGAGGCTCCGTGCGGAGGGGGCTGCGCGGTTCCAGGAGCAGCTCGGAGGGCTCGGGCGGCGGCTCCGCGGAGGGGGCTGCGGGGCGGGAGCGCGAATCCACCAGCGCAGGCTCCGGAGCACAGGGCGCCGGGACACAGCCCAGGATCCCGCCTCCCCCGGGACAGGCAGAGGCCGGGAGGGCCCAGGACAGCGAGGACGCTCCTGCCCCAGCTGAGCAGATCAGCGGCCCCGCCCGGAGCCTCCAGGCCCTGCAGACGGAGTTCCTGCCGGAGCTGAATCCAGGTTTCCAGAGCTGCCCCGCCACTGGGGCTGTTCCTCCTGCGGCCTCACGGGGTAAACAACCCCCACTGAGCCCTGCACCAGGCAGGGGCACAGCAGCTCCCCCAACTGCTGACACCTGAAAATCAGCACAACAGGCCCCTCCCCCAGAACACCAGCTAGACGGACAACTTCCAGGAGAAGCCAAGGGACTTAAAGTACACAGAATCAGAAGATACTCCCCGGTGATTCTTTTTTTTGTTTGTTTGTTTTTGTTTTTGTTTTTGTTTTTGTTTTGTTCTGCTTTTTGATTTGTTTCCTTCCCCCACCCCCTTTTTTTCTCCTTTCTTTTTCTTTCTCTTTTTCTTCTTTTTTTTTCTTTTTCTTCCCTTTTTTTTCTCTTTCTCTTTTCTTTCCTTCTTTCTCTCCTCTCTTTTTCTCTTTTTCCCAATACAACTTGCTTTTGGCCACTCTGCACTGAGCAAAATGACTAGAAGGAAAACCTCACCTCAAAAGAAAGAATCAGAAACAGTCCTCTCTCCCACAGAGTTACAAAATCTGGATTACAATTCAATGTCAGAAAGCCAATTCAGAAGCACTATTATACAGCTACTGGTGGCTCTAGAAAAAAGTATAAAGGACTCAAGAGACTTCATGACTGCAGAATTTAGAGCTAATCAGGCAGAAATTAAAAATCAATTGAATGAGATGCAATCCAAACTAGAAGTCCTAACGACGAGGGTTAACGAGGTGGAAGAACGAGTGAGTGACCTAGAAGACAAGTTGATAGCAAAGAGGGAAACTGAGGAAAAAAGAGACAAACAATTAAAAGACCATGAAGATAGATTAAGGGAAATAAACGACAGCCTGAGGAAGAAAAACCTACGTTTAATTGGGGTTCCCGAGGGCGCCGAAAGGGACAGAGGGCCAGAATATGTATTTGAACAAATTCTAGCTGAAAACTTTCCTAATCTGGGAAGGGAAACAGGCATTCAGATCCAGGAAATAGAGAGATCCCCCCCTAAAATCAATAAAAACCGTTCAACACCTCGACATTTAATTGTGAAGCTTGCAAATTCCAAATATAAGGAGAAGATCCTTAAAGCAGCAAGAGACAAGAAATCCCTGACTTTTATGGGGAGGAGTATTAGGGTAACAGCAGACCTCTCCACAGAGACCTGGCAGGCCAGAAAGGGCTGGCAGGATATATTCAGGGTCCTAAATGAGAAGAACATGCAACCAAGAATACTTTATCCAGCAAGGCTCTCATTCAAAATGGAAGGAGAGATAAAGAGCTTCCAAGACAGGCAGCAACTAAAAGAATATGTGACCTCCAAACCAGCTCTGCAAGAAATTTTAAGGGGGCCTCTTAAAATTCCCCTTTAAGAAGTAGTTCAGTGGAACAGTCCACAAAAACAAAGACTGAATAGATATCATGATGACACTAAACTCCTATCTCTCAATAGTAACTCTGAATGTGAACGGGCTTAATGACCCCATCAAAAGGCGCAGGGTTTCAGACTGGATAAAAAAGCAGGACCCATCTATTTGCTGTCTACAAGAGACTCATTTTAGACAGAAGGACACCTACAGCCTGAAAATAAAAGGTTGGAGAACCATTTACCATTCGAATGGTCCTCAAAAGAAAGCAGGGGTAGCCATCCTTATATCAGATAAACTAAAATTTACCCCAAAGACTGTAGTGAGAGATGAAGAGGGACACTATATCATACTTAAAGGATCTATTCAACAAGAGGACTTAACAATCCTCAATATATATGCTCCGAATGTGGGAGCTGCCAAATATATAAATCAATTATTAACCAAAGTGAAGAAATACTTAGATAATAATACACTTATACTTGGTGACTTCAATCTAGCTCTTTCTATACTCGATAGGTCTTCTAAGCAAAACATCTCCAAAGAAACGAGAGCTTTAAATGATACACTGGACCAGATGGATTTCACAGATATCTACAGAACTTTACATCCAAACTCAACTGAATACACATTCTTCTCAAGCGCACATGGAACTTTCTCCAGAATAGACCACATATTGGGTCACAAATCGGGTCTGAACCGATACCAAAAGATTCGGATTGTCCCCTGCATATTCTCGGACCATAATGCCTTGAAATTAGAACTAAATCACAACAAGAAGTTTGGAAGGGCCTCAAACACATGGAGGTTAAGGACCATCCTGCTAAAAGATAAAAGGGTCAACCAGGAAATTAAGGAAGAATTAAAAAGATTCATGGAAACTAATGAGAATGAAGATACAACCGTTCAAAATCTTTGGGATGCAGCAAAAGCAGTTCTAAGGGGGAAATACATCGCAATACAAGCATCCATTCAAAAACTGGAAAGAACTCAAATACAAAAGCTAACCTTACACATAAAGGAGCTAGAGAAAAAACAGCAAATAGATCCTACACCCAAGAGAAGAAGGGAGTTAATAAAGATTCGAGCAGAACTCAACGAAATCGAGACCAGAAGAACTGTGGAACAGATCAACAGAACCAGGAGTTGGTTCTTTGAAAGAATTAATAAGATACATAAACCATTAGCCAGCCTTATTAAAAAGAAGAGAGAGAAGACTCAAATTAATAAAATCATGAATGAGAAAGAAGAGATCACTACCAACACCAAGGAAATACAAACGATTTTAAAAACATATTATGAACAGCTATACGCCAATAAATTAGGCAATCTAGAAGAAATGGACGCATTCCTGGAAAGCCACAACTACCAAAACTGGAACAGGAAGAAATAGAAAACCTGAACAGGCCAATAACCAGGGAGGAAATTGAAGCAGTCATCAAAAACCTCCCAAGACACAAGAGTCCAGGGCCAGATGGCTTCCCAGGAGAATTTTATCAAACGTTTAAAGAAGAAATCATACCTATTCTCCTAAAGCTGTTTGGAAAGATAGAAAGAGATGGAGTACTTCCAAATTCGTTCTATGAAGCCAGCATCACCTTAATTCCAAAGCCAGACAAAGACCCCGCCAAAAAGGAGAATTACAGACCAATATCCCTGATGAACATGGATGCAAAAATTCTCAACAAGATACTGGCCAATAGGATCCAACAGTACATTAAGAAAATTATTCACCATGACCAAGTAGGATTTATCCCTGGGACACAAGGCTGGTTCAACACCCGTAAAACAATCAATGTGATTCATCATATCAACAAGAGAAAAACCAAGAACCATATGATCCTCTCATTGGATGCAGAGAAAGCATTTGACAAAATACAGCATCCATTCCTGATCAAAACTCTTCAGAGTGTAGGGATAGAGGGAACATTCCTCGACATCTTAAAAGCCATCTATGAAAAGCACACAGCAAATATCATTCTCAATGGGGAAGCACTGGGAGCCTTTCCCCTAAGATCAGGAACAAGACAGGGATGTCCACTCTCACCACTGCTATTCAACATAGTACTGGAAGTCCTAGCCTCAGCAATCAGACAACAAAAAGACATTAAAGGCATTCAAATTGGCAAAGAAGAAGTCAAACTCTCCCTCTTCGCCGATGACATGATACTCTACATAGAAAACCCAAAAGTCTCCACCCCAAGATTGCTAGAACTCATACAGCAATTCGGTAGCGTGGCAGGATACAAAATCAATGCCCAGAAGTCAGTGGCATTTCTATACACAAACAATGAGACTGAAGAAAGAGAAATTAAGGAGTCAATCCCATTTACAATTGCACCCAAAAGCATAAGATACCTAGGAATAAACCTCACCAAAGATGTAAAGGATCTATACCCTCAAAACTATAGAACACTTCTGAAAGAAATTGAGGAAGACACAAAGAGATGGAAAAATATTCCATGCTCATGGATTGGCAGAATTAATATTGTGAAAATGTCAATGTTACCCAGGGCAATATACACGTTTAATGCAATCCCTATCAAAATACCATGGACTTTCTTCAGAGAGTTAGAACAAATTATTTTAAGATTTGTGTGGAATCAGAAAAGACCCCGAATAGCCAGGGGAATTTTAAAAAAGAAAACCATATCTGGGGGCATCACAATGCCAGATTTCAGGTTGTACTACAAAGCTGTGGTCATCAAGACAGTGTGGTACTGGCACAAAAACAGACACATAGATCAGTGGAACAGAATAGAGAATCCAGAAGTGGACCCTGAACTTTATGGGCAACTAATATTCGATAAAGGAGGAAAGACTATCCATTGGAAGAAAGACAGTCTCTTCAATAAATGGTGCTGGGAAAATTGGACATCCACATGCAGAAGAATGAAACTAGACAACTCTCTTTCACCATACACAAAGATAAACTCAAAATGGATGAAAGATCTAAATGTGAGACAAGATTCCATCAAAATCCTAGAGAAGAACACAGGCAACACCCTTTTTGAACTCGGCCATAGTAACTTCTTGCAAGATACATCCACGAAGGCAAAAGAAACAAAAGCAAAAATGAACTATTGGGACTTCATCAAGATAAGAAGCTTTTGCACAGCAAAGGATACAGTCAACAAAACTCAAAGACAACCTACAGAATGGGAGAAGATATTTGCAAATGACATATCAGATAAAGGGCTAGTTTCCAAGATCTATAAAGAACTTATTAAACTCAACACCAAAGAAACAAACAATCCAATCATGAAATGGGCAAAAGACATGAACAGAAATCTCACAGAGGAACATAGACATGGCCAACATGCATATGAGAAAATGCTCTGCATCACTTGCCATCAGGGAAATACAAATCAAAACTACAATGAGATACCACCTCACACCAGTGAGAATGGGGAAAATTAACAAGGCAGGAAACAACAAATGTTGGAGAGGATGCGGAGAAAAGGGAACCCTCTTACACTGTTGGTGGGAATGTGAACTGGTGCAGCCACTCTGGAAAACTGTGTGGAGGTTCCTCAAACAGTTAAAAATATACCTGCCCTACGACCCAGCAATTGCACTGTTGGGGATTTACCCCAAAGATACAAATGCAATGAAACGCCGGGACACCTGCACCCCGATATTTCTAGCAGCAATGGCCACTATAGCCAAACTGTGGAAGGAGCCTCGGTGTCAACGAAAGATGAATAAAGAAGATGTGGTTTATGTATACAATGGAATATTACTCAGCTATTAGAAATGACAAATACCCACCATTTGCTTCAACGTGGATGGAACTGGAGGGTATTATGCTGAGTGAAGTAAGTCAGTCGGAGAAGGACAAACATTATATGTTCTCATTCATTTAGGGAATATAAATAATAGTGAAAGGGAAAATAAGGGAAGGGAGAAGAAATGTGTGGGAAATATCAGAAAGGGAGACAGAACGTAAAGACTGCTAACTCTGGGAAACGAACTAGGGGTGGTAGAAGGGGAGGAGGGCGGGGGGTGGGAGTGAATGGGTGACGGGCACTGGGTGTTATTCTGTATGTTAGTAAATTGAACACCAATAAAAAAAATAAATAAATAAATAAATAAAAATTTAAAAAAAAAAAAAAAAAAAAAAAAAAAAAAAGAATACTATGGGCAACTCTGAGTTCACAAATTTTATAATTTAGATCACATGGGCCTGCCTATTCCTTGGCCTGATATACCAAAACTCACATAATGGAGATGAACATAAGCAATGGAGAAATATTCCATGTTCATGCATTGGGAGACTCAGTACTGTGAAATGTCAATTTGTCCCCAGTTCATGTATAGATTCAATATATTCTCAATTAAAATGGCAGCATTGACAAACTGATTTTAAAATTTATATGAAAGGCAAAATCCAACAGAGAAAAAATATTGAAAAAGAAAACCTACCTTGGAGGACAGTGCAATACTTGTAAATATACAGTAATCAAGGCAGTATGGTATTGGTGAAAGAAAAAAAACAAAAACATTAACAGAACAGAAAAGGGAGCCAACAAATAGGCCAACACAAATGTAATCAACTTTTTTTCATCAACTGAATTTTGAAAAAAGCATGTTCTATCTATCCTTCCCTCACTTTCTTCCTACTTTTTTCTTTTAAATTTTCATTCTACATGAAAGTATTATTTAATTACTCCTACTATTATTCCTACTTCTGTCACTAGTATTATTACTACTGCTACTACTACTGCTATTATTACTTTTAAGTAACTTATATGTAAGGAAGTCTAAATTGGGTATAATTATGCCTGTTTAAAAAATCATATTGGAAATGCATATTTAACAAATTAAAAATTCTTTAAGTATCGAAGAATTTTCAGCATGGCGAGATCATGAGAAAATTAAAACTATTATCTTGCATACTTGAATTCAAAACGATCAGTTACAGAGAGAAGAAAACTGGTTAAAATTTTCCACCTATTAAATTACTGTTTTGAAGACAGAAGATTATTGTATCTATGCTTAAATACTTAGAGATTATCACAATATCTAGTAAATAGTTTGGGTGAATAAATGTTAAACAAAAAAGTGAAAACAGTTAAATGACTAAAAAAATTTAGAATTAATTTAGCTTTTCAGTCGTAACTGTTTACCCTTGTTATTCTAATTTGGAAATTTATAGTATTCATCATCATGTTAGATTTTCATCATTTTATAAGCTGTAGTTTAGACTAAGCATCCATTTGTGATATTTTGTGTTTTATTAAGTGTTTTCTTATCATATATTTCTTCCAATTATTATTTTAACATATCGTGACATTAATATTTTCCTTTCCACTTTATAAGTGAGGAATTAGGAGCTTAGAGGACTTAAGTACTCTTCAAATCCAAATAGCTATTATCCTTGTCCAACTGGGCTGCTGCCATAACAGAATACCACAGATTGGGTGGCTTAAACCACACAAATTTATTTCCCCAGTTCTAGAGTCTGCAGAGTCCAAGATCAAACTGTGGAAAGATTCAGTGTCTGGGGAGGGCCCACTTACGGGTTCATAGAGGGCTGTTCCTGTTTCTCTCTGGGTGGAAGGGGTGAGGGAGTTCTATGAGATCTCTTTTATAAGGACACTAATTCCATTTGTGAGGACTCCACCCTCATGACCTAATCACTTCCCAAAGGCCCCAGCTCCAAATATCATCTTACTGGGGATTAGGTTTCAACATGTTAAAAGTTAAGGGATCACATTCAGTCTAGAGCAGGTTCATGACATCAGAACTAGATTCACATTTTCTGACTTGACTCATGTTCTTTGGGCTAAGCCACAATATATTCAACTAAGCTTGGAGATACTTCTTTGGTTAGAACGATAAACATCTATAGAAAGAAAAGCAAACAAATCATCAACCTTTTAAATGACAAGCCTGGTATATATCCCGATTTCTGTTTTACAACAAATTCATCATGAGAAGATATTTGTCTTTTTATCTAAATTTGAGTTTTTCTATCATCTGCTATTTTGCATGGATGAATGAATGGCATCCAAAGAATACACTATCTATCATAGATACCACTTTTTATAGGCTGCCTGAGATATCCAACACCATAATGACTTTATAGCAAATAAAAAACAGATATAATAACATTAGAAATAGGTGTTTTCTTATATTATATTTTGATTAAATCAGAGACAATATTATTGTGCTTTCTTAAAAAATAAGTCTTTTTTTATGTCTATTTTTAAAAAAGATTTTATGTGTTTATTCATGAGAGACACAGAGAGAGAGAGAGAGAGAGAGGCAGAGACATAGAGGGAGAAGCAAGCTCCATGCAGGGAGCCCGACGTTGGACTCGATCTTCAGTCTCTAGGATCAGGCCCTGGGCTGAAGGTGGCGTTAAACCGTTGAGCCACCCGGGCTGCCCAAGTCTATTTTTTTTTTTAAATAAATTCCACTCTAATACCAAATCTTTTTTGTCATTTCCAATGAAATCTTTGGCACCAATTGCATCACTGTAACTGCATTATGTTTTGTCTTTATTGTGTTATATAAGTGATTTAAAACCAATTATTTTATGCTAGTCTAATTATTAAAATCAGGCAGGCATCATGTAACACTATAATGCATTTTACATGTGTCAGTAGACAAGAATACTATAAAATAGTAACTTAAAATTATATATTTTTTTACATAATTTTTTTCAACACCTCCAAATGCTGTATTCTCCAGCCACACAGATTTTCAAACAAATACAATATAAAATTTCAGGACCCTTCATGGAATTTCAAACACCATAGTGACACAGATCATGTGGCACATTTCAAATCAACTTGAAGATATGGCCAGATGTAATATTTGGGGAAATAAAAACCACAGAGTGACTGATTTTTAACAATTTTCCCACTTTCCAGGATTTACTCATATCCCAGAGAATACACACACAATGAAAAATACATTTTTTTTTACTCAAAATATCCTCTACATGATCTTATGAACTAGTAGACTTTCTAAGAAATATCAAAGGCTCCATTATCTTGCTGAGTTTAAGAGCTATCAATAAAATTATTTCTACTTAAACCCACAGAAAGGAGAAAAGAGAAGGAAGAAGGAAGGAAGAAGGAAGGGCCAAATATCTTTGCAATATCCTTTGCGTTAGAGATACAGCCATCGTCCTGTGCCTACTTAAAGCTCCAGTTACTCCAAAATTATATAGTGAAATTTTACACATCATAACTAAAATTTGGGGAAAAAATTGATAATTGCTCTCATCTTGTTTTACATCCCAGTCTTTTTTCCTAGTCGTAGATGATAGGGAAAGCATAGACATACTTGAAATTATAAATAATTCTAACTTACAATTTATTTTCTTCCTTAGTCCTTCTTAACCCATTTATTTAGTGAACTGTTTAATCAGTTATTTATTCAATGATTTATTTACATCACTATGAATATATCATTGGTTACATACGTATATTTTCTTAAGTAGGCTCCATGCCCAAAGTGGGGCTTGATCTTATGACCCTATCAAGAATCTTATGCTCTACCAACTGAGTCAGCCAGGTTCCCCAAAACAGACTCGTTCTTTTTTGAAAATATTCTTCAAAGCTTTAAATGTGCCACTTATGTATAATATAAGTAGATACATTTTTCACAATCTACATTAAATCTTGGGTTTCCTCCCCACCCCACCCTCCAAAAAAAAAAAAAAACCCTTTTACAAACAAACAAACAAACAAACAAACAAACAAACAAAATGGGTCAAATATTTTTCAGCTCTAAGGACATTTTATGTAGATTTAGTGGGGTAAATTTTCCATAGTTCAACATGATACCTTCAAGTAGAGAAAGTCTGTATTCTTCTTTTCCAATTTGCATGTATTTTTCCTTTTTCTTGCCTTATTGTGCTGCTAAGCTTTCCAGTGTGGTGCTGAGTAGGAGAGGTGAGAGAATTTCTTTGTCTTGTTTCCAAACTTAAAAGAAAAGCATCTAGTTACTTTATTACTTAATATGATGCTAGTTAGAGGTGTGCTTTGCTAGTTTTTTGTTTTTTCATAATTCTATATGCCTACAACCATCTTTCTCTTCCTCTTCCTCCTCCATGTTCTCTTCTTTTTAATATGGACATATGGATAAGGAAGTAGATTCTAAAGTAGATACTATTTTTTAAATCTTTATATATAAGCACATCTTCCCTTCTGACTTTGGTGCACATATGTGTGTTAATCTACTCAGACATTAGACTAGTTTTGATGTTTTTATTGCCATGAGAGCAAGGAAGAGCCTCTGTGCTGTTTTCTGAGTTCTTGCTAGCTCCATCAGAATTGCCTTTTGAAAGAGAATATCAAAAGGCAATTAAAAATATGAGCATAATACTTTCTAGATTTTTCCATTAAGAGGTGGAGTCTGTTTTCCTTAAACTTGAATCTGGGCTAGCCTTTCTACTTGCTTTGGCCAACAAAAAGACAAAATGATGGTCTTCGGTCTCAAGAGATCTTGGAATTTCTATTCTTGATGCTCATAGAAACTGCATCTACCACTATGTACCTGAGTTCAGGCTAGTTTGCCATAACATGTGAAACATATGACCCAGTCCCTCTGTCCCCTGGCCAAGAGTCAGTCCTTTGCCAGCAATTTATCAGATATATGCATGAAACTTTTGACCATTGGCTAAAGACAAATGTATGAGTCAATCCAGCCAAAAGTAGCAAAAAAATTGTCCAACTAGGCACAGCCAAATTGCCAATCCACAGAATTGACCAAAGGATGGGTGGTAGATGCATAAAAATATCCTTCCATCTCCTCCCTTTTCTTCTATTTTCAACATCCAGAACTAGAAGGATTTTATTTCCACCATTCGATTATAAATCTGTTATATCTTCTTCCTTAGCGTGTGGCTCTTTTATCTGGATTAGTAAAAGAAAATTTTGTAATATTAAAAACTCTTATTATTTGTTCACAGAGTCTGCTTTCAAGACAATTGATTCACTGTAGACAAATCTGTCTACAAAATTTAAAATTCAGACATTAGCCATGGACCATTTGTTTGAGCTTGATGCCCCAAGGCAGTAAAAATATTGATTTCAATGGGTAAAGAAATATGGAAATATATAGACTAATGATCCAAGAAGTATTGATTCAATATCACATAAGCATTATGTATTTTATCATTTACTAACCACAGTGATTCCTTTCAATCTTTTCCAGTTATACCCATCACTAATTCATGACTTGCATTTCTACCGTCTTCTAACTTGACCTTAACATAGCCTGTTACAGAGATTTCTTCCTATAAAGTCTTGGTTTTACAATATCTGAAATGATTTATAGTTACCCAGTATTTATTGCCTATGATATTTTCTCCATTTATAATCAACACTTCTTTACACCAAATATTTGGAATCTTTTGTTACTGCTTTGGTTCTACTTGCTAGAAACTACTGGAGAAGAATATATTTTGTATTATTTGAAAAGGTAAGTAAAAAGAAAAGAGGGAATTAGTTTTCCAGTACTTTATCAAAGGAGCATACTTTTCAAATATCTACTCAGTTTCTGCAATAAAAACAAATGTTTCCTTTACAAGTCCCACATTAACTTTAGGGTAAAGTCACACTGCTTATTTTGTAGGTCCTATAACATCGGGCTGCGGACAGACTAATATCACCAGGTCATATCTCATTCCACTAAGCCCTCAAATTCATTTTTGTTGCTTGGCACACATACAGAGAGGGACATATATGTACCTACTGTACTCTAGTGCTGGTACCCGCCTTGTCTTATTTTACAAAGTCTACACAAATTTTCAAGATATATTTTGTCACTCCTCGCTTTGACTTCCTCAGGTGCACGATAAACTATTATTTCTGTTCTATAAGAATATTTGCACATAGCTCTAGAAGCTCATAGTGTGGAGCATGGTGATTGTCCATTCCCATGTTAGACTCATTCAAAGACAGAGGCCTTGTCATATTGTTTTTAACTTAGGTAGCAACTAGAACACTGTAGTCCTATTATTCATCAAGTTACAAGGACTAAGATGCCATGACTACCTTGTTCTTGGCCCTCTTCCTTTCATCTAACACAGATGTTGATGCCCAATAAAAAAAAAAAATCAGTGAATACTTGATAAATGAGTTAGCCTGTGCATTATGTATATAAATAATGAACATAGCATAGCAAATACAGCCCTTGATTCATGGAATTGATGGATCATTGATGAAAGACTATCAAAAAATAACATGTCTATATAATATAAAAACAGGAATTTAATTAGAAAGCTATAGAGAAAAATGTATTGAATTCCATTTTCAAAAGAGAGCTATCCAAATATACTGTATGAAAGCTCAGTAATATTTGGGCAATATTAAACACAGTATTCTAGTGAAGTAGAAACAAAATCAAAGTACAACCTCTCATCACTTTGATATAAATATATATATAATAGGATTAAGACATATTACCTTTAAAAAGTTCTCAAAATTTTAATACATAGAGAATAAATATTGAGGTCATATCATATTAATTGCTGAATTCATCTAATCATGGAGTGGATTTCAACACCACCTTCTCTCTTTAGATGCATATAAGCTTATGGTGAAAGATTGATCCGAGTATGCTGTCTTCATTAGTTGAGAATTATTGTTGGTTTCATGGAGTAGAGTCATTGTTTATAGCTCTTATAATTATTTGTTAAAGTCAATTCCCCAGACAAATATTGAACATTTGCTATGCAGACTGCAATGTTGTAGGTACTAGATATTTAGTCTGATTTAAGGAATGGAGAAATAGTGGCTAGACTTTGGGTCCATCTCAGGTATGGCAGACATGAACAATTCTAAACATGAGGCTAAAAACTCTGGCATCCTGCAAAATCATAGAGTTGCCACCCCTTTGAATTTCATCAGTAAGAAAAGAATAAATATCTATGAACCAAGTCTAGGTGATGGGGAGGGTGAGATGTCCATCAAACCCATTACGGCTCAGCAAAGACCTAGTCAAATATGGACGATAGTGAGGTATGACAACAAAATGGAATTTAAAAGTCAGAGACCATCTGAGATGTGCAGTTATCATGGGATGGCAAGAAAGTCAGACAAAGGGAAATATGAAACATGTGCTGAGTTTCAGGTAAGAAGCATGGGCTCTTTCTGAAGCATTAGAGCCTTATCCTTGCAAATGTGCTCCCACTTGTTATTAACTGATTAAGACTCAAAGAAGTGTCATTTATGAATATAAAGCAAAGAGAACATTATGGGTCAAACAGGAATATGATGAACATTAGGAAAATGACAACATAGAATCTTAGAACAAATATGTTAATTGCAGGTATTAGCTCCTGGTGGATGCTTCTGTTCTCAGTGATTGAGCATAGAAATAGAAATTTCCTGGCATCAACCACACAGGAATTAAGAATTCCCCCACTATCACTTAGTACATATTTCCCATTTGCATGATTTCCATGCTCCTATATTTGGAAAGACCCATGGTGTTCACTACCCTAAAAATTCACTTAACTTACCTAGACTCAGTCCATGGAGTCTGAGATAGTCTTTCTCCCAAACTTGCACCCCACCCCCATTGAAGAAAAATACATTACTCCGACTTGAAGAATCAAGTCTGATTCAGACACAGACAGAGGTGCTGAAACAGTCCAGTGCTAACGACTAAATTTTTTGTCCCCCAACCCCGGCATTCATATATTGAAATCTTGATCTCCAATATGATAGTATTTGGAGCTGGGGCCTTTGGCAGGTAATTAGGTTAAGAGGGCAATACTCTTATGAAACCGGAGAGCTTGCTCTCTCTCTCTCTCTCTCTC
Organism: Canis lupus familiaris; assembly: GCF_011100685.1. Taxonomy (NCBI): domain Eukaryota; kingdom Metazoa; phylum Chordata; class Mammalia; order Carnivora; family Canidae; genus Canis; species Canis lupus. The sequence continues at coordinate 85,898,537 of NC_049226.1, read as the reverse complement.
TCTCTCTCTTGCTGTCTCTCGCCCTGCCATGTGAGGACACAGCAAGAAGACATCCATCTGCAAACCAGGAAAGGGACTTTTACCACAACTTGCCTGACATGCTGGCACCTTGATCTCAGGCTTCCCAGTATCCGGAACAGTAAGAAATACATTTCTGTTTAAGGAACACAATTTAGACTATCTGTTATGACAGCCTAAGCAGACTAAGACATTCTGCAAAAGAGAACAAAATGATACTTTATTCAGCATAGAAAAGATTTACAGCTAGAACTTCAACATCCATTTTACCATTTCAGACAACGTCACAGAAGGTGCTAGGAGCACCATTTAGAGACAGACACTGACTGTTATGTTTGTATTTTGCATAAATTGCCCAAATTATGCCCCTCTCTATATCTATTGCTTTCTACAATATAATTTTACAACTCCAAAAATTAAAACAATTCAATTTCCCTAACGCCTTCAACCTATGCTAGACTTAGGACTTTCTTTGATTAATAGAATGTGGCAGGAGTATCAGTGGGCCACAACCAAGCCTATTCCTAAGTCTCCAGATGACTTGTTTTCTATTCACTGGAACCCTAGCTCTTGGAACGCTGCTAGGGCTCATGTGATTAAAACCCAGCATCAGATCGCTGGATGCTGGGCATGTGACTTCAGACATTCCTGCAGCTTCGGCTGATAGCCAGTAAACTTCAAGATGCAAAGCCATCTTTGCATGATGATTCACAACAGAACTGTGACCAAAAGGCAAGGTCAGATGAGATGAGAACTGCCCAGCTGGCCAAGCCAAATTACTGACCTGAATAATCATGAGCTATGTAAATGTTTATTCTTAACATTACCCACCAAAGTTTTGGGGTAGTTTGTTATGCAATAAAAGCTGGTATCTTAAGCAACATAGAGAGAAATTAAATCTTGATATTATTACTTAATTCCTGAATCTGCTTGCCTCTTGATTTTTCAGTTTTATTAATGAATACACTATTTTTCTGTTTAATCTAGCATAAATTGGATTTTTCTGGTCATTGCAATTCCTTGTTGATTCACCTACTAATCAATATGTATATATAGAGAGATTCCCCTTTTCTATCCCTTTGATCAATTCTGCCCACTACAAATATGAACATACTACTCTACTGAATAAAGTGCCTGTGGGACACCTTATCTCTTTTTCAATGTATTTGAAAGTCATTGCAGGGTCTTTCTCAATTTATGCTTTGCATAGGTCTTGACATTAATTTTATAAGTCTGAATTAGTTGTCAACAGTAAGCTTCTCACACACGTACCCTACGCATGCCAACTTAATGAGTGCAATTAAACACGTAAAAAAACTCTACCATAATACTATGAATTTGTGTATGATATTCTCTTTGCCAGAAGTGTCCTTCCCCACTTGTCTTCTTTTCTAACTCCTTATTTTTTAAGAATCATCTCCTTTAGCAAACATTTAATAAACAACATAGGATTTATGGGAGACCATTCTTTGTGCTCTAATTTGGTGGCAAGGATTGATGGTGCTATAATCATAAGATACTGCGCTTCATGGATTTCTTTGTCCTCAGGATTTGGACTAGAGCTCACTCTTTAGTAAGTGTTCCATGTCCTTTGATAAACACACATACACATATGACCTAATAACTTTTTTCAGTGAATTTAGAATGCAATCTTTATGAGATTTAAAGATTTTAATGTACAACTCTAGTTAATGATTTGGTCATTCCCTTTCCTTCCAGTTAAAACAGATAAGGAACTATTAATAAAATTACCTAATAATTAAACTCCAAAATTATATTAAATTGTTAATCCAAATGGGAAGATATTTGGAGGATAGTCAAGGAAGCATATCTATGAAATAGAAATTGCCACTAGGCACAAGTATTAATTGCAGGCATTTGAATACATTACAAGATCCAAGAAGATTTCAAATGAAATCCACGGGTTAAGTTTTCTCAGCCCGTGGTTCCTGGAACTGTTCTCTGTATAATTGTGCTAGATGTTTCTTATTTTGCATTCTTATTTTCATATAAATCAACATCTGTCCTTTGTTAATTAGGATACCCTACATTCTTCACACTTGTGGTTTTTTAATAATTTTATCCATTGCTCTATGTTGATTGCATTTTTTTAGCTTTACAATATTAGGGTTTTCCAGAGCCTAATATCTGTACTATCCTTACAATACTATGGCTTTGAGAACATTTCTTTTTATATAAAATTTGAGAAGCCTTTAGATTACATGGTTAGATTACCGTCAGGTAGAGATAACACACATCCAAAAAGCCATCAAGGCAAATTTCCTACGTGGAATGTTGGCATCAAATGGCAAACGACTAAGAGAATTGGCACTTTTAACTAATTTAATAAAGTTGACAACTGATGATATTTTCAACAGTTAGGGTATAAATTAAACCATATTTTATACCATCTAAATGTTACACATATTTTCTAAAGTGGGGCTATATTTATTTATTTTTTATTTATTTATTTTTTTTAGTGGGGCTATATTTATAAGAAATAACTCAAGTAAGTTCATTAAATTCTGCTATAAAAACAATATAAAATATACATTTTGCCCATAAAATAGAGCTTGAAACTATTTGACTTTATCTTTTCAGAGTTTTGTTACTGTTTTTCAAATTCCTTAAATGTGAGTAGATCCAAAGTCTTGGGAGAACACTGAAAAAAACAGCAAACAAAATCTTTACATAAAACTAAGACATATTAGTATGGTTAACTTATAGTTGTTGATGACTCATTGAAAGTATTAGTGTTATTTTATCTTTTTTTCTTTCATAATCGGAATCACTAAAAGAGCTCTTATCTCTATTAAAGTATGAGAACTATTTCTCAAGAAGAAAACAACCTAATAAAAAGGCAAACATTTGAAAAGACGCTTCTCCAAGGAAGATATATAGATGTATAAGCACATGAAAATGTTCTCAATTCATAAGTTATTCTAGAAACGCAAATATAAACCACAATGAAATATAACTGCACACAGAGTTGAATGACTAAAATCAGAGACTGACTATAGCAAGTGTTGTCTAAGATACTGAGTAAATAGAGTCCTCCAGTGCTGCTGGTGTCACAGAAAATGATATAATCAATTTGGGAAAAGGTTCAGCAGATTTTAGAGTGTTATGAATAAACTACCATAAGATTAAGCCTCTCCAAGTATTCTGTTATTTACCCAGTTAAATGTTAGCATATTTTCATACAAAGAATAGAATGCAAGGGTCACGCACTCTATGACTTAACTTGCATAAAATACTACAAAATGCAAACTAATCTCTGGGAACAGAAATCCGCTCAGTAGTAAGCTGGGGAGGGAGGAAAAGATGGAGGAAAAAGCTGCAAAATGGCAAAAGGAAACTTCTGAGAGTGATAGATATGTTCATTACCTTCATTTTTGTGGTTATATGTTGATATGTTCATTATCTTGATTTTTGTATCTATCAGTTTGTTTCCCAAATGCACATTTCCTTTAAAATACTTAGTTTTGCACTTTAAATGTGTGTAGCTTATTGTATGCCAATGACAAGTCAATAAATTTGGAAACAAAATAAAGCAAAGTAAAATGTATTTGGCAAGAATAGTAAGGGACACAAGGACAAAACAAGGATTCCAGCCAGAAAAACAAACTCAGTCGCTCAAGTAAGGATTTATAGTGACTCAGACCAACATGGAAACTCTGTAGGTGGAGCATGATGGTAAGATTTTAGATATATTAGTTCGAAAAGCCACTATGGGGATCCCTGAGTGGCTCAGCGGTTTAGCGCCTGCCTTTGGCCCAGGGCGCGATCCTGGAGACCCAGGATCGAATCCCACGTCCGGCTCCCTGCATGGAGCCTGCTTCTCCCTCTGCCTGTGTCTCTGCCTCTCTCTCTCTCTCTCTCTCTCTCTCTCTCTCTCATGAATAAATAAATAAAATATTAAAAAAAAAAAGAAAAGAAAAGCCACTATGATATTCTAATACATTGGATGTGGGGTGTGAAAAAAAAAAAAGGAGTCCCATTTGAAGAAATAACTCTAAAATTTTTGCATGATAGTTTTTAAAAATAAAGATACGGATGTAGATGGGCATACTGACTGAAAGCAGGTATTTTTGGAGGGATTTATCAGGAGTTCAACTTTTGAGAAGTTATTTTTTTCCATGCCAATTATGTATTGAAATGAAGATACTTCAAAGACATCTGTATATGTAAGATTGAATTCAAGAGAGAGGGCTGGATGACAGATATAAAATTGGCCGTTGGAACAGAAAGATATGATGGTAAAAATAATACCACAATATTATTGTCACAATAGCTAGTCACAATAGCTACTAACATGTATTGAGTGTTTACTGGGCACCAGGATAAAGATAAATGTTTAAGGCCTGTTTCAATCCATCTTCCCTGAAGCCCGGTAAAATCAGTACACTGACTTTGGCCCATATCTTCAAATTAGTAAACTGAGCTTTAAAGCAGAATTGGTAAGTGTGAAAGAAAGAATCCATGACATCTCTTTGAAACCAAAGACTGAATCTTTAACCCTCAGAATGTTCTCTTACCTACCGCAAAGCAAATACTTTCTTCAACACTGGATGGGAAGAAGTGGATAGATGTACGGATGAATGGAATGCACGGAAGGAGAAAGTCGTATATACCCAAACAAAACAGCTGTTAGCAAAGTGTACCGACTGCTCTAAGAAAGCAAAAGAAAGAACAATCACTTCGGACTGAGGAGATCTAGGAAGTCAACATTAAAAAAAAAAAAAAAAAGAAAGAGTGCTACAAATAATGGGATGTTGCTAGGTATAAAAACAGGAACATGGAGGATAGATGAAAGCACAGCAGAGCAATGACTTAGACATTAAATGGCCTGTCAAGTACAGACAGAGACAAACAGTGAGGTTTGGGTGGGCGGTAGGGGCACTTGTAGAAGGGCTAGGAGATGCATTTAAGGAGCTCCAATGGAAGCCAGGGCCCTAGCACTTACAGGTCCCCTTAGCATACTTCACTGAGACCTGCTGCGGCCCACTGCTGGAGGCTGGAAGGGACACGATGTCATATGCAGAGAATATGATTGAATAAAATCTATGTCCAAATGACTCTGTAAAATCCAGGGAAGTTCCTTGCAACCACCATTCACGGTTTCTTGATAATATTAGGGGAATCTGTCATATAACATATACATTTTAGGATTTCGGATTGTGCCATACTAGAATTACTGTTTTCATTGAAGGAAAATATGCAATTTTTAAGCTCTTACATCTGCTTACTTAGCATAAAACTTTACTTTCCGAGCTAATTTTTTCTATGTAATATGACAGATTTCTGCTACATTATTAATATACAGTAAAATACTTTATTATATAGTAAACAGACCAACATGTTGAATATTTTAGTAACTGAAATGACCTCAGGAGTTTCCTAAAGCTTTTTTTTTCCCTATTTTTCCCATTTTTAAGATGAATGCACTGAGACTCAAGTAAACAATGGAGTCATTAATAAATTGTGGAAATCAAGGTAATTTAAAAATGGATTTTTTCCATTATTCTACATTTTATCAGAATTTCTTTTTTTCCTCTGACCTGGATGTAGGTAAAGTGAATCTCAGCCTGTTCCCATGACTAAAGTATCATTGAAACTACTTAAAGGGGCTGTTATATATATATATATATATATATATATATATATATATATATATGCATTGCTAAGGCATTTCCTTTGCTTGAAATGGGCTATAAATATAAAGAATATAAGATAAAAGTAAAACAAAAAATTAAAATTAAGCTGGTTGGCTAGTTACTGATGCTGGGTACTGTGCCTTAGATATACTGGGCTTTTTTTTTTTTCTTTGTTTTTAATGTTTATAGAATTACAGATACTGTGTCCTTGAATTCTTGCCATGATCTTACTACGATGTAGGTCTCTTAAGAATTCTCATTCTATGTTTTATGAGGAAGAGTGTCAAAGATATTAAAAAACAACATTCATGATCACTGGACACGATCTAATGGACAATGAGTCTCAGAACCTGGAGTCTACATCCAGTTTGTCCAATGGCTGAAGCTTTTGCTCTGAGCTACTATACATTATATGGTCTTCAGAGCCCAGCTCTAAAGGTAACCATGTCGGATAACTCTAATCTCTTCTATATTATGTGAATAAAAACAATCCCTTCTTTTTGTTGGAAAATAGCCAAGAAAATAAAAGCTAAGAGTAATATGTAAATTTTTGTATACTACTTTTATTCCCATTATAATTCTCAAAAGCTAAGCAATTCATGACTCAGAGTATGGGGACACTGGAAGCACCCTTCATCTCATCTCCACCTGGACCCTCTCTTCTCTTTGGTCAAGCTCAGTTCTCATGAACTTCAATTTGTGGTCACTGCAATGTAAATATTCTGCAGTTTTATTATTTTTATTTTGTTTTTTTTTCTTTGTTGTTTAACGAAAGGGTTACATGAGTACATTATATCATATTATATATAAAATTTACATATATTATATACAGCCAGATAATTAACTAACCTAATTTACTTTATTTCACTGTTATTTACCATTTAACAGTGACATCACTACTGTTCCCTTTGATAATAATTCCCCGATAAGTGATTGTTCCACCCTTAATTGGAATTGCATGACAGTTTGAAATTCAAATAAAGAGAAATGAGCACGTGTAACTCTTACTTCTCAATAAGTCCTATGCATGAAACAGCCCCCACATTCCTCATAATGAAATCTGTGAGGCCTGATTTTTGAGGGAAAAAAAGTGCATACAATATTATTAAATAAAAAAAAAATTTAAGGGACTGATGCATTTGCAAGATTAATTAAATAAAGTAATGATTTAAAGGTATTTGTATTTTTCTCCACACAGTCCAAAGTAAAATTCAGAACTGCTATGAATATTCCTGAATCAGAATTGAGAAATCTTGAATTACTTACACACAAAGTATAAATTTAGCAGAGATCAAGATAAAGATTTCTATTATCTTCACATTTCGTTTTATACATCTGAGGAGCTGGTATACTGTTCTTCTTGCCTTCTCTCATAATTGTCCCCACTGGTAGGAGAATTGGAAAAGGTAGTATCCTTGACTCGTTAGACTGTTACACTGACAACACAGACCTTGGGTGGAAGGCTGGTTGGTCATGTCTGCAAGGAGAACTTCAAGGGATGCAGAACTAGTAAAGAGAAGTGGGGGGGGGGGGGGAGAACTGTGAGATGAGGCAATGCAGGAAAAAAATCCAATAAAAAAAATGAGAAGAGGTAGGTGGAGAAAGATTTGTTGTTGTTGTCATTGCCGATGATGTTCATATCTTTTATCTTCACCTAAAAAATAAAAACATCTATGGTTTTTGAAGCAAGAATCCTGCCACTCAAAAAATAACTATTCTAAATATACGAGACCACTTGAGGGCACTGTGGCATTGCATTTTGGTCAAGTGACCTTTGAAAACGCAACTCAGGGAGACTAATCTAGTTTTTCAAAACCCAGGATGAGCACACACAGGTACTCTAGGGTAATGTCTGTACATGAGGATGGGCATAGCTGTGTGGACATATAAATCAGTTAGTGCCCCACCGAGGCGGCTCCAGGACCAGAGATTGCTTTCCACATCCGGCCTTCACTGTATGCTTCAGAGATTTCCTGTACTGGTTGCTCAGGCTGAACTATGATATTATGATTTTCCAGTTGCAGTGATAATGGATCATTTTTGGCATTTCCTACTCATTAGAATCTGTGCCAGTGTGATGGATTAATTTAGGGGCATTTTCTGTCCTTGGTATAATCATTGGGAAGGGAATGAGAATAGCTGCTGTGCATTACAGCACAGAGTGCAGGGCTTAGATGTGGAAAAGGAGAGAGAGAGAGAGAGAGAGAGAAAGAGAGAGAGGGGCTTGGAGAGAATGTGCTGGTGAGGCTTAGCGGAGCAAAGGTAAAAGTCTCAGCTTACTGGATGGGATTGGAATCAGCGGGCAGGTCACAATGGAATGCAGTGCTAATATTGGAAAACGTTTAAATGTATGCTAATAGAGCTGGATCCTCTCATGCAGTCATTTTCCTTTTTATTAAAAATCAACTGACTGCAATAAAAATCATGAAGCCTTTTTATTTGACATTTGCATTTTTTAGCATTTATAATTTTGTAGCAAAAGAAATATCAGACTTGAGTTTTAGTCCTGGTCCTATAATTCCTTGAATGAGTAAATGTCTTTGATAAACATATATTGACATCTACACTGTGATCAGCATATTCATAAGGATGGGAAATAGAGAAAGTCCTAGGAGTTCCTCTTGCCCTTATTCAGGACACTCTTTGAATAAATTGAAATACTTTTTTAAGCAAATGAAATATGAACTGACTTCCCATGATCTCAAGTCTTCCATCTTCTTAGTTTATTTAGAAGCTATTCTCACTCTACTATTTTTTTTCTTTTTCAAATGAAGGAAGCTTTGAATTCAAATGCAGCCTTCAACCTCACCCACTTGATTAATTAAGATTGTCAATTGCTTTGAGGTGGTCTTCTATGGCAGATAAAGCAGTGAGCATATCCTCAGTTTTGGACATATATATATGTTGAGATCAGAAGTAGTCCCTTTACCAGAGAAAAAGGAAAGACACAGTGGAGAGTGTGATAGGTCTAAATATAATAAAGAATGTAGGAAAGAATGGTTTATTTAAATATTAATAAATGACAAACTTTTAATACAGAGTCACATAAATGTGCAATAATGGAAGATTTGATGGGTCTGTAACATGGCTCTGTATATCATAAAACATAGAAGATGAAACATGTAAAGATTGTAAGATGGTCTCAGGATGTCATTAATGAATGGTGATAAAACACAAAGGAGAAAAGTGGATACATGAATTAATGCACACTGAGATCTCTGATAAGAGGTGCTTTTTGCTTTAAATAAGAGGTTTCTGGGATCCCTGGGTGGCGCAGCGGTTTGGCGCCTGCCTTTGGCCCAGGGCGCGATCCTGGAGACCCGGGATCAAATCCCACATCGGGCTCCCGGTGCATGGAGCCTGCTTCTCCCTCTGCCTGTGTCTCTGCCTCTCTCTTTCTCTCTCTCTCGTTCTGTGACTATCATAAATAAATAAAAATTAAAAAAAAGAGGTTTCTATGAATTGTAAAGAATAAGAAACAACAAATCTGTGATTGATAAGAAGCTATAGGAAATGTCAGCTAAAAGTAAAACTGAGCTAGTTAAATGAAAATCTAAAAGGGATTACTTGAAATTTTATAAATAAGCCAGACTTAATGGGTAATTTCAGAACAAAGTAAGAAACTAATTTTTTGAACATTTTTTTCTTTAGAAACCTCCTCAGCAGGTAGTAAGCATCCTGTCAATGATGGTGTCAAGTAGAGACAAGAGAACCATTTGATGGGATGTTGCAAAGAGAAATTTTAAACCAACTAATGGTTTCACATTTCCTCCTTAAAGTAATATCAGTCCTGAGTTTCAAGTATTATCACAAATCATGCATTTGAAAATATTTATATACAAATATTATGTGCCAGTCATAGTAGTAGGCACTGTTGATGCCAGGATAAAGAAAAAGCAGTATGTATTTTTTTAAGCAGTGTGTATTTTAAATAGATACACATATTCTTGAACAAATGATTTAGTATCATACCAATGAAAAGTGTCACCAAATTGATCCCTAGATTTAATGCAATTCAATTTAAAGCCTAGAGGGATCTTTTTACAAGATTTGCGTGATTGGCAATTTTATATAAAAAAAGCTTAAGCATAGAAAAGCGCGTTATTGCATGGTACTGACGCAGGGGTAGAGAAAGGGACGAAGGCAAGATAATAGACATTATAGAAACTGACTCAAGGGATATGGAAACTTAACAAATCTATCTATGCAGCTTGCAAATCATTGCATAAGGGGGTATCATTCAATAAACAGGGTTAGGAATACATATTTTAAAATTAAAATGAAAAAAATTAAATTAAATTAAATTAAAATGGATCTCTATGTCACAAAACACACACACACACAAAATATATATTCCAAATGGAAGAACTTAGGTGTGAAACCAAAATTCCTACAACGTTTAGAAGAAAATATAGGAGAATACCAATTTTGCCTCTAGGAAAGGAGAAGGTTACTTAAGTAATTGATGTGAAAACTTAACGCAGAACCAATGTTTCAAACATTTGATCACATTCAAATTAAGAAATTATGTTCATCAAAAGATACCATAAAGTGAAAAAGGAAACCAACAATGAGAGAAATAATTGTAGCATATCTAATTAATAAATAATTAATGTCTAGGATATATGAAGAGCAATTATAACTTAATAAGATAAACAGCCTTTTTTATTTTAAAAAAGATGACAAAAATGAATAAGCATCTCTTTCACAAGGAAAGGGAATCCTTCTCAAATAAGGATAGATGCTTAACCTTGTTAGATATAGGAAACTGCAAGTTACAATCACTTTCACACTCAGCAGACCAGTAAAAACTGCAACACTGATAATACTGAGTGCGTAAAAGAGTATGGATAAAAAAGAGTCCAAAAAAAAAAAAAAGGGAGAGTGCAAAATAGTAAAATCATTTTTAGAAATAGTTTTGCAGTATTTCACGATTTTATCATTTGCATAATTTATGACCAAACAATGAAATTTCTAGGTAAACACCTTAGATAAATTCTGACATGTGCACCAGGAAACCTATAGGAGAATTGTGATAATACCTTCTCAGGAGCTCTGTGTGTGTGTGTGTATAATTATAAATGGAATATTACACAGCCACAAAAAATAACTGAACTATAAAAAAATGGACAAAATTTAGTTTTGTAAGAGTCAATAAAAAAATAAGTCACATGAGATTACACTGCATAAGCATATTATCATAGCATATTACTAAATCTGAAACAAAGCAAACTTAAACATAAAAAAGATATTGGGAAATGTCTTAAAATAAGAAATCTTCCATTTTAATATTTTTACATCAAGCTCACAGAAGTAATTATTCCAGTGCCTCGTGTATTGGACTTGCTATATGTATTATTTAACCAAACTCACATCTTCTTCTAAGAAGAGAGAATATATGAACACATGGTATTGAAAAAAACAAGGACCCAGAAAACTACTCATAAGGTACATATGCCTAGATATATGATTTATAGACATATAAATCACATGTGTTTAAGCCACTGACCTTGGACTCATGTGGCTAGGAGTTGGGTAGATAGAGTCTTTGCATGTATAATTGTATTGCAGTTCTCTAGAGAAATAGAACCAATAGGACGTATCTATATAGAAAGAGGTTTATTATAGGGAATTGGTTCACACAATGTTGGAGGCTGAAAAGTCTCAAGCTCTGCAGTGAGCAGGCTGGAAATCATGTAGTTCCAATCCAAGGCCAAGGGCCTGACAAACATGCTCCTAAAAGGAGACTTATTAGCCGTGAGGGTCTTTGAATCACCCCAAGTTGTTTTCCAGAATCCCTATTCACATCTCTTCAAATGCCCACCTACTAAAATCTGCTACAATGACCACGTATCTCCTATGCATGAGTAGGATGGATACACCAGTCATCTGACATTATTGAGGTAATTTCAACTTGTTCTTCAGAAATGTTCTTCTACCTACATATATTACAACCAAGGTTATCACCAGCCTCAATTCGAGAGGTGACAATGTGACAAAGTTCAAGCTAATTAGGGTATTTCAATAATTTAACCACTATATTTACTTCAAGAAGGAGATCTGACCAAAGTCAGGTGGATCTATCTAATTATCAAGATTTAATTTTGTTTTATTCTTATATTTTGATAGTCATTGAAGAAGACCCTCTCTTTCCACTAATATTTCCTAGCTGGTAGATTATAAGCCTGGACTCCTTGGTGGCTGTCTTACAAGAGTGAAGGTAGAGCTTGCCTGAGAATAAAACTAAACAGAAAATCAGAACCGAAAGATGAAGGTAGATATAATTTTCCCTGTTAAACAGTAGGCATGTCATTGAACTTTTGGTTTTTTCCCTCCTTAGGTCACTTTGAACTGGATATTTGCTGCTTTCAACCAAATGTTTTATGACTAACACATCTCTTACAAATTTTTTAATGAATGCAGGTTCTGTAACAAGGGCATGGTCACAGAAGGATTCACTTCTGGTTCTTATTCTCCGGTGTATAGTGGCTTCTTTGGTACCTTGCCAGGGTTCTTTTTTCAATAATGGTCCCAGCTCTCCTCCTAGATTGTGGGACTCCTCCAATCTGTCATCCTGAGGACTCTAATTCTTCCCCATCAATGTTCTCTTATTTGTTCCCTATGATCCCACAAAACAATCCTGTTAATACAGTCACTGAGCACTCACTATGTATGACTTGTCATAACTTTAGAGCTATTTATCAAATATGAGCTCATGTTTTCTTCAAAATCTCTACACCTCTGAGATATTCTTGACCATACAACTGGACAACAGCTGACCAGTTCTTGCCAATCCTTAATCTAGTCACTGACAACGCAGGCAGTCTCCAGAATGAACAGTCATCTTTCTATAATGACTGGAATATATTCCAGCATTTTAATGCATATAATTTATTAAATAATTTTCTCATTAAATAATTTTCTCATTTTCTCATTATTAAATAATTTTCTCTCCCCTTAATCAGTAATACATTATTTTCACTGTTTTCTTCTTTTGTGTTATTCATAATGTTATATAAGCACTTCATTAGGTAGTTTCTACTTTTGCTGAAATATAGTTACATAAAATAAGTTGATTGATGATTAATAATATCATAACTCTTTCTGTAAATTACAATATTGCTTTACAAAAGAGTACAATAGTGACAACGGTGATAAATGAGTATACTCGTCTATGACAACACCAGTATCGGGTGACATTTTGAAATTTCTACTTTCTTAGGTGTGAGACAACGTGACTGTAATTTCTTTTTAACCTCTGTAGATGCATATTTGACTATCATAATTCCTTTTACAGAATAAATCCAATTTATTCATTATATAGAAAAGAAAGGGAAATCAATTAAAAATAAATAAAAACACAGAACACTCTGGTAATATGAACTACAAGATATACACAATAAAGAGTAAAGCAGAATAATAACAAATAAGTATATAATTTGTCATAGAGATGAACAATATTTCCTTGACATGGTATTTTAGCATAAGGTAGACCAAAATAGTTACCATAAATTTGTTCTATAATTTTTATAATATTGTTAATTTCAGATTTTCACAGAATAACTCAAGTCCTGACATAGGCTTTATAATATATGTATTAATTTCAGTTTTAGTACAATCTACCACATTACTGAAAATCGAGGATCAAGAAATCATTAAATTGAGTAGTACTAGGGTCAGTGAGTCATTAGAATACACTCAGATATGTTGTGATTTGGAATATCACTCTTCCCCCACCACACTATTAGGCCTTGAGCATGTGATTTGAAGGAAAATTGAAAGTTGACAAAGGTGTAATGAATTTAGCTGTGCCAGGATTGAGTGGATGCTTAAAATATTATGTAAGAGAATTGAAAGCCATTTCCCCTTAATCAGTATAGTTGAGGAATACACATTTGGTAAGTTTGGTGCTATGCAATTCTGGAGGCAAATAATCATCATCATCATCATCATCATCATCATCATCTAGACATTAAATAGATGGGAAAACACTGTGCCTCACATGGAGCCAGATCAGTGAATAGAGGTCTAGACTGGGAGTCAGTGTGAGTTCTTACCCTGGCTATACAGAGTACTCTTTACTAGACTTTGGTAAAACGCTCGACTTTTTGAAACGATGGTTTCCTTCTATGCTGAAGGGAGATGAGGAGTCCTTCCCTACCAGACTTTGTGAGGGTCAGCTGTGATGCCTGCATAAAGCTAATGCACTACACGAACGTAATTTTTTCTTCCTATTTGCATCTCACTGTTTTCTACATTGGGAAGTAGTTTTGCTTATTTGTGTTGCACAGAGAAATACAAACTGAATTAATTAATTCAGAATGCACTTATCTTTATATGGCCTCCCAGAAAAACACACCCTTTATGTTGTCTGATTCTAAGAAAGCATTTCTCCATAAATAATTGTTGTTGAAACAAAGGGCCTTCCAACTCCTGGAACTGCAATCACATTAGACAAGCATGCCCTCCAAAATGCTGTCATTGTTAATCAGACCTCAGAAATTGACATTGAATAATGGAATTTTGAAATGGAAGAAAAAATATGTCTCTATATTTTGGCAGGCTTGTGCTTATATATGAATGTGAATAGACATTTGCAGACAATATTATCAAAAGTTCATGAGCAATAATTGTAGTCTTCACTTGATTCCCCATTTTGCCAGTTTCTCTCAAGATTAAATGTGAAAAAATGCATCTGAAATATATTTGATAGGCTATCCAGAAAGCACTGTGGAAGATAGATTCTTTAAAAATGTTTTTAGATTCCACTGAAGATTTACTGCATGAAGAGGTAGAGATGATTGCAAGTGATTGTAAAATCTGTCATGAGAAATCGATTATTGAGCTTCTATATATCCAGCTGCTAATTAGCTGGCAGGTGTTATATATACACACATTTTCTCTCAGACATATTCTACACACACACACACACACACACATCTATGTACAGATATATATAGATAGATATGTGTGTGTCTGTCTGTATGCATATGTGCACATATATGATGCACACACGTATCAATAAGGTCACAATCTGAGACCTTAACTTGTCTTAAAAATGTGTGTGTTTTCTAATTGAATTCCTACTTACCTCTCCAGCCATATGTTGCTTGGCTTCCTGTATCTTACCTTCCCCTCCTTTTAGTTGTCTGAAATTCTCCATGTCCTTTCTGTTTCTAGTCTTTATCCCATGCTGATCCTTCTGCCTGGGATACCCTTTGCATTATTCATTCTTACTCCAAGTGTCATCTTTAATGAATTCTCTTTGAGAAGCATTCCATAGTTTTCCAAATCTGGCTTAGATACCTTTTCTATGTGCTAAGTATACTGTGACAGGGCTAACTAAACACCAATGACTGGATGTTTGTCTATGTTGTCCATTAGATTGCAAAATCCGTAAGGTCTGGTATGAAACTTTATTAACTGTTGTATCCCCAGTGCCTTAAACACAGGGAAAGTATTTAATGAAAATGTATGGAATGCGTGTATGAAAGAATGAATGAATCAAGAATTTGGAGAGCTAAGTTTGGGCCCAACAGGTTCCTCTTAATAAGGATTGGAGATCAGAAGGAAGAGATAGGATGGGGTGTTTCTTCTCTACTGGTATCATCAAAAATATGTCTCTATTTTTTTGACCAAATGTCTGTTTTTTAGAACATCAGCCCAACCATTAAGCAATTACAATGGGCAATTAGTTCCAATGATCGTGAAATTGTCAATTCAAAGAAATCAGCTAAAATCACTACATTGCAAAATTGTCATCAGTAGTTATCCAATCAGACGCTCATGGGCTCCCTCAGAGGAAAAAGGCATGTTTCTTGGGAGAGGGACAGTGTTAGCATGATGGTGAAACTGATTATTTTCCATATTTTGTTTATTTTTTGTTCTCAACAGGTAATATTTCATACATAGTACTACTGCTATTTTTAAAAGCAAACTTTACACATTTGGAAGACAGATATTAATCTTTTTTCCATGACTATTACACATTCGGTGGATTTTATATGGAATCCTGTGTCATATACATATAATTTATATCATATATATATATAGTACTTATATTATGAACCACTTCTATGATTGTGAGAGAAATACATTGTGCACCCTCATATGCACATGGATAATCCAGGGGAGCTTGATTCTCCCACAAGCTATGTGACTTTTGACAGAATATTAGCTCTCTTGGGCTCAGTATTTTTCTCCATAGATGAGGGAATTGAACCAGGTGATCATCTAAGTTGCCTTAAGTTATACAATCCAAATTCATTGAAACGAGAATTCATATAACATTTTTGCTCCTCCATTATCATATATATTATTCCTTTCTGAAAAGGATTCAAACCCTAATCTACTTATTGATTCATATATTCATTCATTCAGCACTCATTATGTTGCCAGCACGGAGTATTACAGTATTAGTGGCACTAATAGTAGCAGCACTAGTAGTACTACTTCTGCTGATAGAGTCGCTGGCAGTGCCAATAATACCAGTTACTGAGTGGGCACCATGTGTTAAGTATTGAGCTGAAAGGATTTACATGGGTCAGCACATTTAGTAGCAGTGGTATTCCTCAGTCAACAAACAACCAGCATTCCCATGAGTGTGGAAATTTAAGCTCCCTACAATAAATATTCCGCTTCTCTGCTATTACCATTTTCACATTGGAGATAATGAAGTTGTAGTTTTATTTAATGCTATTAAGTGAATGAGTCAAGATTTAAACAAAGCCCTCATTCTTAACCAATCTGATACTACTACTATGGTATTTTCAGTACCAGCTTTCATTTTCTAGATAAATGTTTTATTTCAGAATAAGCTTAGATTCACAACATCTGCTTTTTAGTATTGTGTATTTTTAAGAATTCTATATTTGAGATGCTAAACTAGGAATTCTTTGAGAATAGACATCGTATCGCTACAGCATAACAAAATTTCCAAAGCACAAAATAAAAATGGACGCTCATTGTATTCCTTAAATCTAATAAATGAAAAACAAAAAGAAAACAGCTCAAAAATAAAATTAAACAAAAAAATCTAGAGTATGAATTTAGAGGCAAGTCTTCTGAGGCAGAAGGTAGAGTTGGTCACTGATAGACATTGGGGCGTAGGGAGCAGAGTCCCTAATTGAAAAGCAGTTTCAGTCTTGGTTGAGCATGGAATAAATTTGTAGGAAAGGCCTGCATTCCCAATATAAAAGAAAGCATTTAGGAAAGAATACATAAGCCATCTTTCATAAGAACAATTTATTACAATTTTATAGTTTTAAAAATTTGCCTATTTATTTTATTATGAAGTAATGGATTAGCATTATCTAAAAAAAGGGGGGTTTAACTGGTAGGCCCTTGGTTTACAGCACTGCTATATGACTGTTACATGTTATGTGCCATTTGTCTTCCTTACTACTCTTTAATGGTTCTATTAGTTACATCAAGAGTGTCCTTATAATTTGTCTGCAATTCTAGTAATTTATGCCATTGTTCCAAGGAGGAAGCCCAATGCAAGAGAAACATGGCACACATTTTTAAATCAATGAATCCTGTGTAATGCCTTTAAAGCATTTCATTTACAAAATCAGCTTAAGATGTCAATAGTTCTGTTTGATGTAAAGAGCAAAATTGAATCTATCAAATATGAGGATTTCAAGTACAATCCACAATTTTAAGTATCTTTTTTTCAGATTTATTCTTAAACAGTTTTAATGTCACTTAGAATATGACTTGATTCTTTGAGAAATCTGACTGATATATGCTTGGTATAGTACAATATGTTGACAGCATAAAAAATATGTGAATTCAGGTAATAGAAAGTAAAATATAAAGGTGGACAAGTAAACTTATCTTTTTAAAACCTGGTAGCAAGTGAATATCACGAGAAATTTGAATTAGAAACAACTAGCAAAAGCAAATCAAACAAGCCAAACCAAACAAAAAAACTCTCTATTCTCAATTCTGCCTCTTTCTAGATGGGAGAATTTAGGCATATGTCACCTTTTTGGGCTTCAGGTATTTTTTTTTTTATATAAAAATTGGCCTTCTTTTTTATGTGTACATTATTTCACATTGTTTCTTGATTGTGACATTTTAACTCTTAAAAAAATCAGGATTTATAGGCTTTTAAGATTGAACATTAAGTATGAACCCTGCATAAATTGAAGGACGATAAGTATCAATATTTGTGATTAAATGATAAATTAGTATCTAATATGTTTAAAATAAAGTATTATGTGTGAAAACATAAAGGAGTGAAAGGAAGTGTATTATGAC
The DNA here is from genome assembly GCF_011100685.1 of Canis lupus familiaris. Classification (NCBI taxonomy): domain Eukaryota; kingdom Metazoa; phylum Chordata; class Mammalia; order Carnivora; family Canidae; genus Canis; species Canis lupus. Next base: position 85,880,598 of record NC_049226.1, on the reverse strand, counting down.
TTAGTAGAAGTGATTAGGCCTTTATCTTGACTTTGATTTTAGCATCAAAAAAACGATACATGAAATAGAATTTTGGAGTGCATAACAAACTTTGTAATTATGCAAAATCTTAATTTTCCCGCACACCCACCGTAATGGAAACAAACACATATATTGAATTTTTTAAATGGAGAAAGGTCATACATAGTTATGACCACTGATAGCTTCTTGTGATTTTTTTTAAAGATTTATTTATTTATTTATTCATGATAGACAGAGAGAGAGAGGCAGAGACACAAGCAGAGGGAGAAGCAGGCCCCATGCCGGGAGCCCAACACGGGACTCGATCCTGGGACTCCAGGAGGGATCCCAGCTTCTTGTGATCTGGTTCAATACAAGCTCCTCTTTCAGTGAGCTGAATTCTTTCTTTCTTTTTTTTTTTATAAGTTGAATTCTTAATAGCTTGTTTTTTTGAGCAATAAAATGAGAGTCAACAGATTTTTATATAAAACCAAGCATGTCATTAAGAAAAATATATAGAAAAACAAACACAAAAAGAAATGAGGAAAATAATCTCGAATTCGAAGAATGAGAACCCAAACCATTTTGTATAAAATTGTATTATGAGTATTTTTTAAATATTTTATTTATCTATTTGACAGATAGAGAGATGTGAGAGAATAAACAGGGGAAGCAGCAGAGGGAGAGGGAGAAGCAGGCTCCCCATGGAGCAGGGTGCCCAATGTGGGGCTCATCCAAGGACCCAGGATCATGACCTGAGCTGAAGGTGGACACTTAAGTGACTGAGCCACGCAGGCACCCTATGAATATTTTTTAAAATAACCCATACATTGCACCATCACTGATCATTTTATTTCTTATATTACACAAAACAAATGTGTTGTATTTTCATTCTTTACTTTTTATTCTTTCCTTTTTCTTAACCAGTTAATATACATACAATGCACTTTAAATTTATAGATAATGCATGACATTCAGGCTTCAATATAAACCCCTCTCATTCATTTTCTTTTTTTTAATAATAAATTTATTTTTTATTGGTGTTCAATTTGCCAACATACAGAAAAACACCCAGTGCTCATCCCTTCAAGTGCCCCCTCAGTGCCCGTCACCCAGTCACCCCCACCCCTCGCTCTCCTCCCCTTCCACCACCCCTAGTTTGTTTCCCAGAGTTAGGAGTCTTCATGTTCTGTCTCCCTTTCTGATATTTCCTACCCATTTCTTCTCCCTTCCCCTCTATTCCCTTTCACTATTATTCATATTCCCCAAATGAATGAGACCATTTAATGTTTGTCCTTCTCCAAATGACTTACTTCACTCAGCATAATACCCTCCAGGTCCATCCCGTCGAAGCACATGGTGGGTATTGGTCGTTTCTAATGGCTGAGGAATATTCCACTGTATACATAGACCATATCTTCTTCATCCATTCATCCTTCGATGGACACTGAGGCTCCACTATCTGAGTAACACCAGAGATGCATGTGGGAAGAAAAGTGGTCAAAAGACAAAGAAAAAAAAAGTACTTTGTAGTTCAATGTGAGAGGTAAACTCGATTAAAGTGAGTAAAATCATTCTCAATACAAACATTCCCAATTAGCTGTGCCTTGAAATACTAAGAGATGCATTCTTCAATCTTAAAAACAGGTCTGTAACATTAAATTGAAATGTCCTGTTCTTTGCGCCATCAGAGCTTTGGGGATGAGATTAGAAATGTAAGAATATTATTCAGCCATAAAAAAAGAGGGAAATCCTACCATTTTTACTACATGGATGGGCCTTGATGGTGTATGCGAAGTCAAATAAGTCAGAAAGAGAAAGACCAGCACGGTGTGATCTCACTTATATGTGACGTCTACAAGAGCCAAATTCACAGAAACAGAGAATAGAATGGTGGTTACAAGGGGCTGGCAGGTTGGAGAAAAGGGGAGATGCTGGTCAATGGGTACAGACTTCCAGCTAAAGGTCGAAGTCGCTGGGGCACCCGGCTGGCCCGGTCAGCCAACTGGCTAACTCTTGGTTTCGGCTCAGGTTGTGATCTCACAGTGGTGAGGTCGACCCCTGCCTTGGGCTCCAGGCTCAGTGTGGAGTTTGCTTGGCTTTCTGTCTCCTTCTCCCTCTGCCCCTTCCCCCCAAACTGCGTACTTTCTCTCTCTCCCTCTCAAATATATAAATCTTAAAAAATAATAAAGTAAAAATGGAAGAAGTCATTGAGATCTAATGTCCCACAGGGTAACTGTCGTTAACAATGCTGTTACATACTTGAAATTTGCTAAAACGCTAGAGCTTAAATGCTCTCAACACACACCTGCACACACACAGGTAACTATATGAGGCGATGGATATATTAACTAACCTCACTGTGGTAATCATTCCACAATATATGCAGGGGACAAATCATCACTCTGTGCACCCTAAACGAACACAATGTTATATGTCAATTATGTGTCAATAAAGCTGGGAGGAAAAAAAGAAATGTAGAAATCTGTAGATCCGATGCCATCGTTAAGTGGAAATGCTACGGTGGAAAAGTCTTTCTAAACCAGTGGCCTGAAGAATATTTCCTGTTAGATTTGTTTCAGTCCTTGCTGCTTTCAAGGAGCTTACTTGTTTATAGGGGGATTAAGATGTACGTATTATCATAAATTTTCAAAATCTCAGTTCTGCAGTGATTTGTAAGCTCTTGGAAACGTGGCTTAACATTTCTGACTTTAGGTTGCCTCTCTGCAAATGTTAGAATAACATTAACTTACCTAACAGCGCTGCTGAAATTGTGGCGTAGCTATAACCGGCAAAATGAAATCACCAGGTCTGGGGTCAACTACGTACAGATGATTAGTTTCCTTGAATCTCTTCTATAGTTTGGGGGACGAGAACAGGAGAGGCATTTGATCCAAATATTATCATCAGAGATTCATTGTGAGCAGATTTTAATCAAACTAATTTACAAAGAGAAAAGTTTGGATCCATTACTAATTATGAAAACTTAGCTCTGGAGTGCTGTAGGGGGACTCTTTTTTCTGATCTTAGCTTTATGTTTCTTTTGTTTCTTATTATTACTCAAATAAAAAACCAAAAAAGCAAATTTTAATGTGAACCAGCTCTTTTTAAATTTCCTGGGAAAGGGACACCCAGATGGCTCAGTGGTTGAGCGTCTGCCTTTGGCTCAGGGCGTGATCCTGGGTCCTGGGGTTCTGGGATTGAGTTCCATATCAGGTTCCCTGCAGGGAGCCTGCTTCTCCCTCTGTCTATGTCTCTGCCTCTCTGTGTCTCTCATGAATAAATAAAATCTTTAAAATTAATTAAATTAATTTCCTGGGGAAAAAAGGTCATGGATCCTGCGCATGAACTGATGATAAACTCTAGGTGACCAGGTTCAGGGGTGGTTTCATAAATACATACACAAACACATGATACTATATTTATACCCCATTACCTTACCATTCTACTTCAAACCCTCTCAATCAGAGCTAAATTGCTGTTTCCAAACCAAACACTTTATTTCTGGTCCAGAATAAGATAAATGTAAGCATTTAGCCCATTTTGGGCACCTGGGTGGCTCAGTTGGTTAAGCATCTTTCTTCAGTTCAGGTCATGATCTTGGGCTCCTGGGATTGAGCCCTGTGTCAAGCTCCCTGCTCAGTGGGGCTTTTGTTTCCCTCTCTCTCTCTCTGCCCCTCCTGCTTGTGCTCTCTCCCATTCTCTCTCAAATAAATAAATAACATCTTTAAAAACTACATTTAGTGCATTTTATAATATTTTTTCACCAGTACACTAGTCTCATTTTAATTTTTATGAGATTTTACAAGGCTATCAGCCAAACTGAACAGGAAATTACAAAACAAAACAGAAAAACAACCCATCCTTCTCCACAGATGGTTGGGAGGCACTACTCTGACTGCACCCGAAGCCTTCACCTTACAGGCCCAGCCTGTGTCTAGCTCCTGCTGACTTCTTCTCCCTCTACGCTCCTCCTCCTCCTTTGCCAGGATGTAGTTGCCCCAGCTTTTCTTTCTTTCTGTGCCTTGAACATTCTAAGGTTATTCTTGCCTTGAGTCCTCTGTGCAGTTCATATTATGTGGTCATTTGTGCATTTGTGTGCAAGTATATGCGCTCGTGTGTGTGTGTGTGTTTCTGCATGTGATGCTCCTCCTGGAGACTACCCCATGACTGGCTGTTATTTGATCACTGTCCATCTACAGACCCCAATCTTGTCCCTGAAGTTCACTTTTATTATGTCACCAAAATTTAATTTGTTCCTAGCATTTATCAGGCTATGAATCTGCTGTCTAATTTATTTATGTTTATTGTCTGATTTTCTAATCAAGAGTTGGAGCTCCATGACGCGAAGTATCTGGTATAGTCTGTGTCTCTAACCTTCAAGCTTGGAATAGTACCTGGAAGATCACGGCTACCCAACAAATACTGTCTATGTATTAAGTAGTGAATAATTATACTGCATTTTATCAGTTCGAAAGTAATTGCACATACATTATCTAATCTAATTCCATTGACCATCGGAAAGATATTACAATCTGAAATAATAACTTGGGCATATTAGTATTTCCCCATAAATGTTCTCCAAAACGTTTAGTTTTAACTTATTAAAACACATTTGATTGAGTAGGAGGTGACGCAAAAGTCATGACTACACGGAGAGAGACACAGGTGTAGAAAACCTGGACAGGAAACTAATCCAGGACAACTTGGATAATCATTTATTATTTGAGCTTAGACAAATCCTCTGGTTCACTGCGAATCTCAGATCCTTCATCTATAATAATTAATGTTAGATCTATATTTCTAGGTTTTCAAAAGGATTCAAGGAGATCATACATCTAAAATCACCAAACGTTAAGTCTTAGCATAAAAATATGCTTTCTTAATTATTCCCTTAATCAGAGACAATAAAGCTTGTCATTACTAATACATTAATACCATATTTAATGACACATTTAAAGCATATTATCTATTACTGGTTACTTGTTTATGAAAGAAAGCTTGTCTCCCTTTTAGCAATATTATATATCTATGTACACTGTTATATTTTTAGTGTGTGTGTATGTGTGTGTATGTGTGTGTGTATATATGTGTGTATGTGTGTGTATATATATATATATATATATATATACAATTGTATTTTTATCACCAATTCTAATTTTATCTGCTGAGAAAGCACTTCTCAACCTCAAGCAATTTTTAGTAAACTTTGAAAAATATTGTTCACTGTTGGGGCCATAATTGTAAATCTAATTTTCCATCTAGCATTCTTAGGGACTTACTGACTCCTTAATTTGATGGTTTGGGACCTATTCATAATTATAATAAAAAATACATGTTAGAAAACATTTCTGAATGACATAGTTATTTAATGACTGCCATTTCCACTGGCCAGAAACAACATTATTGTCAGCATTTAGAGTGATTTATGGTCTTGCTGAATATGATACAAAGGAGAGAATGTAATCTGTAAGGAATTTCTGCACAGCCACCCTGATTCCTGTTTCACATCCGAAACTTTATGCATTTTCTCTGATTCACGTCTTTATGTATTTAGTTCATATCCTAGCTTAAAACTAATTTCACAGCTCTATTATCAAAATCTACTTGGTTTGAGTTAAAATCAGGAAATTAGAAACGAACTGGTCTGTAGTAAAAATATTTATGCATTAGTTAGATTTCAAAAATATTTCCCTAGTGGACATTTTAACATTATTGGTTTAAATAAAAGTCTGCAGAATTGCTTCTTCTAACTCATATTCTCATATTTATAACAGGAAATGTTCCTCATGGAAAAAAAAATCAGATATTCTGATTTTCTCAGGAAAATAATATAGTTATATACATGGGAAAGTAGAAAATATTTTGAATACATTTTAGGGGCACTGGTTGGCCAAATCTTTCTGCCATATAAGCAGATAATGATTAATTAGTTCTGTATTTCCTGAAGTTCTGTATTTGTGAAATATAGGGGATTCTAAAATAAGTAAGTCTCCTCTCTAAATGTATTCACAGCGTTTCTCTGCTTACAATAAGAGTCAATTGCATTGCAGGGGAGTAAATCATGGAAGCACATGGAAGGACACCTGACAGGGTCATAGAAATTATTTCCATCCTGGGATGTTCTTGGCACATGAATAGGGGCTTGCCAAGGAAGAGTAACAGGAAAGTAGTATTATATCATGAGGTACAAATCTAAATCATTCAGGCTAATCAGAAAATATAGACAAATAATACTAGACAGACTGAGAAATAGAGTATAATGAAAATTAGCTTTAAAACCACCCATAGAGTCAGTTGGGAATGGCAAGAGAAGACTGCTCAAGCATCTAGATATAGGAAAGGTCAGGAAAGGTTTCATGGACTGTGAGTAGGAATTTGGAATTTTATCCTGAATAATTGAAACAGGATCCTGGTATGGTTAAGTTGGCATTCTTGGGCACTCACTCCAACAGGTTTGTAATCTATATGTGATATGCTTATTGTCCTGAAGCTGAGCCCTGGGAATTCTTTTATCTCTCTTATTCTTTCATATTTGCTCTTTTAGTTGAAAGCCCAACATGGAATTACATAAAAACAGAAACTTTCTCCCCTCATCATCTTCTCTACCCCTGTTCTCAGATTCACCATGAATTTTTTTTAAAGATTTTATTTATTTATTTGAGAGAGTGAGAACGAGTGAACACAAGGAGGGGAGGGGCAGGAAGACAGGGGTGGGTGGGGAAAGCAGACTCCCTGCTGAACAGGGAGCCTGAGGACACCAGGCTTGACCCCAGGACTCTGGGATCATGACCTGAGCCAAGGTAGATGCTTGACCGACTGAGCCACCCAGGTGCCCCTCACCATGACTTTTTAAGAACAGAAAAGACGTTGAATTTTGAGAAAAAAGAGACTTTGATGCCCTCTTCATCCCATCACAAAGTCCACTACTGCAGAAAAGTAATGGGGAAAAGGTTTCCAAACATGCTCCTTGTGACGTTTGTCCTTGCTGCATAACAGAATGTGTCTCCTTGACTTGATGTGTGTTAAGTGGAAGGACAGAGTGTTTCTCTTATACTGTGATGTCTCCCTTGAAATTTTCCCTACTGGAGAGGATGTTTGCTTATATGTTCCCAGGAGCAGCAGAAGCCCTGTGTGTTTTGTGTCCTGGATGACTTATACATATAATCAATAACAATTAATAATTAAAGAATAAATTTAAAATATATAAAATCAATCAAGAGTTAAAAGATTTCTAAAGACCCTAATGTAGATAGTCTCTGTGTCCATCTCTCTCTCTCTCTTTCTCCCCCTTACATACATAGATACACACACACACACACACACACAAGCACATACACACACCCTGTAGCAAAAGCATCCACTGCTGATCAAGCATTTCAATGTTTAAAGTCAATAATCAGCTTTTTTTCAGTGAACAAGCAAGAACAACTTGTCCTGGAGTAGCCAGTTTGAACACAAATACTGTGACAAGCTCCTCAAAGGAGATCCCAAGCCCTTGCAGAGTCGGAATACTGATGCTTTCACATATGTTACTTCTAGTTTTACCTCTGATGCGTTTGAGTTTGTTACGGGTCTAACAGAAATCTCTGTTGCAACCGGATCACAAGCAAACAGTGACTGTAGAAAGGCGGCTTACATCATCGTCCATTTCTGTCCACTACATCCACACTTGACTAATACACATAAGCATTTCATTGGAAATGCTATCATCATTTCGTGTTGACCAGAGTGCAGTTCCTCAAATATCCTGAGCAATACTAGCCCCTTCACAAATTATGTCCTTGAATCAAATATATTTTGGAACTCTTCTTGCAATAACATGTCTTCTCCTTAGAAATTCATAAATCAGAAGAATGTTAAATTCTCAATAATGGCACTTTGCTTACTGTGTTTAACACAAAATTTTTCAAACTTATTTGACAGCAGAATCTTTCTTCCCTAACTATACTTACACACATACATATACACACACACACACACGCACACCAAGTAATATAGCACAGAAATCCATTTTTAGAAACAATGACCTAGGAAATACACTAATATAAATGTGTGTGCAAGGATTTGCATAGTCTATTCTAATCCTTCTTTCATAACCCTCACTTCCCCGGAGATTTTAAAATCTGAGAGAATTGATTTCCCTCTTATCGTTTTGCAAGTCTATTATTTATACCACAGCTCACCCTTCAACCCTTGCCACTCCCCAGCGTCTTACTACAGTGTCCCTAGCAGTTTCTAGAACCTCATTGTTCTTTCCCTCATTTGATGTTTCATAAAGATACTGATGATGCTTTGCTAAGCACTCGAGAAAAAAAGATTAAGTAGAACATGTGTTAGTGTAGGAAGGCCATAGAAGTCCTTCGCAGGACAGCTATAGACAAAATTATAATTAATTTTGATGATCTAAAAAAAAATGTAAGTGGTGGAGAAGCATATGCTCCCAATTACAGTATAAAAATGATAAATGTAATAGAAAAAAGAGTCTTTGACTTGGGGTACAGTGCTTGGCTTGCCATTGCCCACATTAATGATCATGATGAAAAAAAATGATCATGATGATCTTCATTTTTTGTGGTTTCATCATGTTTACATTGGCATATTAGTCTCCCTCAGAGAACCACTTTGAAAATCAAATAAAATCAATGGTGTGAGTGAGAACATCCCAATTTCTAAGCAAATATATAATTTCAAGCTGGAAAATTACTAACAATCATGGTAATAAGTAGCATGCATTATGATCGATCACGTGTGACTCAATGTGCTCTACTAAAAGAACATGCAACACAATATTCCATTAGATTCTACTAACATCCTTCCCTATTTCCCAAATAGAAAAACTAAGTTTTGGAAGTTAAATACCTAGTTCAAGGTCACAGACTAAGGAAGAGGTGAAGCTGAGATTTGGAGAGAATATTCTTAATCAGAAAGCTTTATTGAATGCTCCTAGAGGTATCCAATCTATTGTATAAATCTGTTTATCCTCACCAAGCCCAGCACATTATTGAATATGTCCTGGTTAGCAAAGAACTAACAGATTTATTTATTCACCGAGACGTAATGTCTTAGTGGAAATTCTAGCCAATGGAAGATACGACAATTGATACCTAGTTAGTCAGCTGTTAGTTCTAATTAGCCAGAATTCAATACTGAATCCACTGTTGTACATCACAGTCTATTAGTCCTCAGAGTAGAAAAATCTGCTCTCATTTGAGTTGGAGTCCACAATATATTTATCATCAAACACAGTTATTAGGATTTCTAAGGTGCCAAAATTCATATAGCTGGGTTTCTTTTTCTTAACGTGGAAACTGGTGCTATTAAAACAGTTACTATTTTGAAACTTGGCACAACCTTCAAAATTGCTTGGTTCTAGTCCAGCATAGATGTGAAGACCAGGGAAGAAATGAGTAATGTAAACCTTAACAACATGTTAGTGTCAGGCCTTGACATCCGCTCCTGTATCTCATAAATATTTGTGGGTATAGTTTCAGCTTCTGGTCTTTGGCATGACATACTCTGTGAGGAACTAGAGGTTCAAATGCATTCCTGAGTACTCCATGATGGATAGAACTTCTAAGTCAGATAGAACCGTAAACACAAACTAGAGGGAAACTAAGGCTGAAATAGTCTAACATCTTGAACCTTGAACATATTCCGCACAAGTGTTTTCTTAATGAGAGAGTTTATGTTATTGTTCTATTGCTGCTGCTATTGTTGCATTGAGCAATTAAAATGGTGTTAAGATTTTGAAAGGCAGAGAACCTCCCTGCCCTGGTCTTTCTTTAACTGACGAAGATATTAGGCCTTCAGAGACAATTTAGTAGAGTCAATGTTACAGAAACTGAGACATAGCAAGGAAGGAAACAAATGGTCAAAGGGCATATCGAATGAGAGAGGTAAGTCATGCTCAGATCTCACAATGCCCATTCTCATCTGTATGGAGTTTTTTTAGAGTATTAAAGTATAAATAATAGTGGTCCTTCCTCATCTTCCTTGGTATCATATTATTTTTATTAAAATTATAAATAAAGGGATCCCTGGGTGGCGCAGTGGTTTGGCGCCTGCCTTTGGCCCAGGGCATGATCCTGGAGACCCGGGATCGAATCCCACGTCAGGCTCCCAGTGCATGGAGCCTGCTTCTCCCTCTGCCTCTCTCTCTCTCTCTCTCTATCTCTCTCTGTGACTATCATAAATAAATTAAAAAAATAAAATATATAAAAAAATAAATATATTCTATTATTTTTTTAAAGTTTTTTTTTTTAATTTTATTTTAGAGAGCAGGGAGGGGCAGAGGGAGAGGAAGAGAATCTCAAGCAGACTCCCTGCTGAGTGTGGAGTGCAACACAGGCCGCAACACAGGGCTCAAAGCAGGAACGGATCTCACAACTGTGAGCTCATGACCTGAGCAGAAACCGAGAGTCAGTTGCCCAACTGATTGAGCCACCCAAGCTCCCCTATATTTAACGACTTTTAACTGTATAACTGCCCATATAGAGTGTTTTTAGATGCTATCATTTACTATTATGTGATATTTACCTCTACTCTAGGAGGAGAAACATATTATTCCCATTTTGTAGATGATCTAGCTGAAGTTCAGAGAAGTTATATATAGAATCTGCGGGATTTCTGGATTCTCATTCGGTGTGGATATTGAATTTGGATCCAGTGAAGCCCCGGCAGAGGAGGGCTCCTGGAACTAGTATAACAGAGAGCAAAGGTGATAAGGATCCAGAAAGTGTCCATAGCTTAATAGGAGACAAAAGGGGATAGCTATGTGGTACCTAGGGATAATCATATCCAGAGTCAAAGCATTAATTAAATTAGTCACCACTAAAAATTAGGGGCCAGTATGAAGAGGGAAGAGCAGGTGCACAGAGATATTACCCTTCAGATTAGATGGGATCCAGAACATGCCACTTTATTTATTTATTTTTTTAAAACTGTATTTACTTATTCATGAGAGATGCAGAGAGAGAGGCAGAGACTCAGGCAGAGGGAGAGGCAGGCTCCCCACAGGGAGCCTAATGCGGGACTCGATCTGGGGACCCCGGGGTGGCTACTGAGCCAAACCACGGAGCCTCCCAGGCACCACCAGAGCATGCCGCCTTAATCTATGGATGTTCTCACCATGTTGCCAAGGGGTCATGTGATTCTTTCCTTATCCAAAAATCTCAGAAGACGTAAGGCTATGGTACAGAAATCATAGAACCTGAACAGTCATCCCCAAGACACTGTATTACTTTCCTAGACTGTTTATTTCAACCTTCTCTCTTGCTCTATTACCTAACATTTGGGTGGAATTGGTGGGGCTGTGAACTTTAGGAAGTCCATATCCCTAACAGGCCAATGAAATTATACACGTTAGACTTTCTTTTCCCATCAAAGTTAAACTGTGTTAAGTTGGATGTGACTACTTGTTCAATAGCCAATGGCATTAACCATTGTATTGTCACAGCACACAACTTTCTAAGATAGATCACAGTCTGTGGGTACTTTTTGCACTTAATCATCATAATTTCAGAAGCTCTAAGTATATCTAATTTGGTACCCAAAACAACACTGGTGTATTTCGTCCCTGTGTACCAACAATGATGAGGATGATCATTAATAATATGAATAATATAAAGATGAAATAAGAGCAGAATATGCTTAACTCATCAAGATGACAACGATGTTTAAAGAGTAATGAATTTATTCATTAATTACTGAACCAAGTGTTTGAGTATTTTGACAGTAAAGAACATTCGCCCATAACATCTTAGTTACTTATCACATCTATGCATGTGTTGTATTCAGTCTCAGAAAGTACACCGAAAATGTCCCTACTTCTATGGCAGTAAGCATTTGTAATACAGAAATGCATCAAATCAACATGTTATATACTTTAAACTTATACTATGTTATATGTCAATTATCTCTCAATAAAGCTAGGGAACAAAAATTCTCCCTATTACTCTTTTCTGTTCCCCCAATACCTTTTCCTCTTTCCCAATTAATACAATATCTCTATGAGGTTTTGAAATGGTCCCTTTCATAGGCAATCGATTTAGTTAATAAATGTGAAATGGGCCTGATTGATCTGTAATTACCCATGAACACTCACATGGATGAGCAATGGTGTTTTCTGAATGGTTAAAAACTATACGCACGCCACACATCCCTAAGCATTTCTCATTCTATTTGCATTTTTATGATGTCCAAAGCCTGATGTTGCCAGTCACTATAAATAAAATATCGGATCTAGCCACATATTGAATTGAATGCCCCTTCCTAATTATTTGGAAAACATTTTGTTTCTCATGCCTATTACTTTGTATCCATTCAATCGGGCAGGATTGAGGGAAATGGATAGAATATAAAGAAGTCCTACAAAAATACCTACACTTAGTAAAAAATTGGAAAGTCCCAGAGCATCATAACACGAAAAATAAGTACCATGTATATGTATATATACACACACATATAAAACGTGAAATATGTAGACAGGCTCAAAGACAGGGGTTTTTTTTTTTTTTTTTTTTTTTTAAGTAGGCTCCATGCCCAGTGTGGAGCCCAAGAGAGGCTTAAACTCACAATCCTGAGTTCAAGACCTGAACTGAGACCAAGAGTCAGACGTCTAACCAACTGAGCCTCCCAGGGGCCCCTAAGGTAGTCTTTAATGGCATCTCATTTCACTTCTACTGGGTTCACGAGGCCTGCCAGAAGGACGCAACTCGATCTGAGTTTGCCTTGTTCATAGCACAGACAACTCCCTGCATTTCCCCATATCCTGCCCTGAGCACTGCAGTGTTTCTCCTGGGTGGTGCTGAGCCCATTGCCTGTTATTACATCTACAAATATCATCTTCCTACTGAGAGAACTTTTGAGACAATTTTGAAGAACCTAACAGGAGAACACGCATAGAGTCATAAGTTGATTTAAAATCAACCAAAAACCTATAGTTAAAGGTATTCCCTATGGATGAAAAAGAAGTTTCTGATGAGTAACACCCTCCTTGAACCCCTCCTGTTTATTTTCTTACTAAATAAGAGCAAAATTAATGGTGACCAGATCACTTTAATGACAGTTGAGATGATCATAGAAGTGTTAAGCTTTAGGGCAGCCTGGGTGGCCCAGTGGTTTAGCACCGCCTTCAGCCCAGGGAGTGATCCTGGGGTCCTGGGATCGAGTCCCACATCGAGTCCTACGTCAGGTTCCCTGCATGGAGCCTGCTTCTCCCTCTCTGTGTCTCTCATAAACAAATAAATAAAATCTTTAAAAATTAAAAAAAAAATAAAGTGTTAAGCTTTATCAAATGGCCTCTTCAGCTATTCACCAAATCATATAAACTAGCTGATCTTTAGCTAACATTTCTTGAGTACTTTCTGTGTTCTAGGTATGATTTCAGGCACTTGAGATGTACTAATTCATGTAGTTTTCTTTCCAAGAGGTACCTGCCAATATCATCCTATTTTATAGAAAATAAAAATGAGGTACAAAAAAAAACTTCTTTTTTTTTTCACTATATCATACTTTATCCAACAAGAGGACCTAACGATCATCAATATTTATGCCCCGAATGGGCTGCCAAGTGTATCAATCAGTTAACAAAAAAATTTCTAACGGGGGCTACTCACTTTAATTGCTTGGATGGCCTTTCAGAGATGCCTCCACGTTGTGGAGGAAAATTGGCCCTGATTTCCTTGCAAATAATAAAAACAAGCTGCCCCCAAGTGAAAGTGAACTTTCCCAGGGAAGTGGATGAATCTTGGGTGAGGCACTTCCTTCTACTGAGGATAATTACAGGAGAAGTACTCCAGGATAAGCACTTAGCAGCCAAGAATTCTAGCTTCTAGAACTGGTGTCTGAGTCCTGAAGGTGGATCTCAGCAATGCTCAAGAGCATCTTCTATACTGCCTGACGGAGAAGCCCCAGATATGTGATATGGTCATGGATAAACTAATGAATAAGGGCATGATTATAAATATTTGTTTGAGGGGATCCCTGGATGGCTCAGTGGTTAAGCACCTGCCTTCAGCCCAGGGTGTGACCCCAGGGTCCCGGGATCGAGTCCCGCATTGGGCTCCCTGCATGGAGCCTGCTTCTCCCTGTGTCTCTGCCTCTGTCTGTCTGTCTCTCATGAATAAAAAAATAAAATCTTAAAAAAAATAAATATTTGTTTGATTTATCATTTGAACAAGGACACCTCAGTTTTCCTAGGGTAGTGCATATTCACCACGTTCAGATTTCTAATTTTTTTTTTTAATTTTTTTTATTTATTTATGATAGTCACACACACAGAGAGAGAGAGAGAGGCAGAGACATAAGCAGAGGGAGAAGCAGGCTCCATGCACCGGGTGCCCGACGTGGGATTCGATCCCGGGTCTCCAGGATCACGCCCTGGGCCAAAGGCAGGCGCCAAACCGCTGCGCCACCCAGGGATCCCAGATTTCTAATTTTCATTTGAAAGAAGCGCAATCTGAATTTTCATCAAGGAATATTCATAGATTCCAAATGAGGAATACGAGACATGAAAGCCATCCAGTGGAACAGGAAGTACGAGGCTTTCAGTGAATACAACCCTGACCACTCAAGACAAATAGAAGGCGATGGACTGTCCCAAAATATCACCACAAAGAATAATAACTCTAGAGACAACATTGAATTAGGTTTTAATAAACGAGAACGATAGAGGAGGAAGGGGATTACCATGTAGTGAGTAAAAAGTGAGTGTTTTACTTTTATTATCAAACTTAGAATTTAAAGCTTTCTGAATATTAGGATAGGACAACCAGGTGAGGAAATAAATGTTCAGAAAGGTAAGGTAAGTTCTCTAAGGTGACACAACTAAAAAATGATGTGCCTCATATTTAAACAGAAGTGTGTTTAGATCAAAATTCAGGGATTTTCATCTAAGATCAAAATTAAGATCTCTTGTCTAAAGAGGCTATAATTACTGTCTCTAAATTTTATGTTTATTATTAAACAATCATAATTGCAATACTTGACATTAACACTCATTTTATAGCTTGCTACAGAAATACTATTTTTGGGCGCCTGGGTGGCGCACCCAGTTAAGCATCTGCCTTCAACTCAGGTCATGATCTCAGGGGCCTGGGATCAAGCCCCACATCAGACTCCGTCCCTCTCCCTCTGCCCCTCCCCCCGGCTGGTGCTCTCACTCTTTCTCTCTCAAATAAATAGTCTTTTTTAAAAAGGAAATATTATTTTTGAAATTTGTTTTGTATTTTTTCTTTATAGCTTCTTCAATAAATAAAGCAAAAACCATGCCAGTCCTTGTTTCATATTTGAGAAGGTTTAGGCTTAGATGATGGCTCCTTTTGTGTTTTCCACTCCCTGGGCTGCTGGAATGATGGAATTTCCACCCTCATATGTCACCAGAGTTGATGACACTCTAGGATGGATTTTAACAGACTGAAGCGAGCAGTGTACACAGAAGCCATAGAGAGTCCTGTGGCTCATTTCTTTGGTGACACCTTCCTTCCAAAATTACACATGGAAATGTTTCGAAGAAGTTACATGGCTTGCCCAAAGTGACTCAGGTTGGGCATGGCTGAGTCGAACAGAAAAACAGGTTAGGTTGTCTGTTTTAAAATCATTTTGATATATTTTTGACACAACATCTGTAGCTCGTGATGGGAGGGTAACATGATTCTTAATTCTTAGGGTTTTCATTGGTTTGGTTTGGTTTTGTTCTGTTTTTTTTTTTTTTTTTTTTTCCTGAGTTTCTTCTAAAATGTTTAAGCTCTGGCTCTCCCAAATTGATGGCAAGGAGAAACCAAAGTCAGAGGAGACTCAGGACAATCTCCTGGCCCAGATAACATTGCCTATGTCTACTCCTGGCATCTCACTGAACAATACCTGACAACATCTTTTTTACGCTACAGGAATATAGATCTTTCTTGACATAGGAGAAAAATTTAAAAGAAGCTATTGTTTGTTGTTTTTGTTTTCTCTCTCTTGCGTCTTTCAACTTACATATAATACTTTTGAAGTCAGATGATGTTTACTTCAATCACTTTCAATTCCATTGCAGCCAACAATCTCTGCTTTGCTCATTTTTCTTTTTTTGTCTGTATGTCAAAGGATTTGTTTAACCTCAACTTTTCTCCATTTAGATAGTTACTTCAGAGAAACTAACCTTTCATCAGTCACGTAATTTGCACATTTTTTGGAATACATCTGTACTCCAGAAGAGAGAGAGAGACAGAGACAGAGGGAGAGAGAGAGAGAGAACAAGTCTACATATAAAGGAAATATTTAGATAAGGACAGAAAAATGTGAGAATCTAAGGATCAGGTGTGTGCTCTGGTGGCAAATGAAGAAATCAGTTTTAAGTTCTTCTTTAGCCTGGAACATATCCTTAATCAGAATTAGAAAATGTAGTTCTCCTTACAAGCCACTACCACTCGAATGCATTAAAATTCTAAAAATAAGATTTGGGGACAGAGCAGTCATTCATTCATTTGTTAATTCATTCATCCACTTACTCATTTTTTTCTCTCAATATTCATGAATACTTAATAGATTCCAACTACCAGTAAATCACTCCATTGCCTTGATCTGGTTCCTACATGCATATCCCCCTCAGAAGGTATTATCAGGTCTTTAAACCATGGTCTGGCCACACACTCTAGCATGATGACAAAAAAAGCTGAAGGAAACATTAATCAAAACTGTTAATTTGCTTATTGTTGGGGCAATTGTTTTCTAACTCACTTCTTACATAATTGTCCTATTAACTTTCTCTTTGGACACTTTCTATACTTCCTAAAATTCTAGAATGATCCATTCAAGTGAGCTACCAGAGTAATTCTCATTCTTCTGAATAATCTTAGCTTTGTCAGATATCTGTCCAGAGATAAGCTGCACATTCTTCTCTTCTTAAATGTACCAGCCAAAGGTTTCTTTACTGAGAATGGGGTCTTCTCAACCATCCAAATAAGGGTTAAAGAGAAGAGAGGCACATTTAAGTTTAGCTGGACTTTCATAGATATTAATCCTCACAAAACATTTCAAGGAGAAGAATCAATAAACTGTTTTCACTGAAGGGTAAACTGAGGATTCAAGAGTCAACCTGTACCTGTGGGCTTGAAGTTCATTTATGATTAAGCTGAGATTTACCTTGGCCTTTCCCAAATCCAAAGGCTTTAGTACTTCTACCTGAATAAAACAAGAGAAAGCTCTCCGCAACTGAGTAGGCCACTGTAAGATCCGCCACCTAGCTAGTCTCTACTTCACATGATTAATAGTTGATATGGTTATGTTATCACAGTGGCTTCCTGGTGATTTTCTGTATCTCAATCCACCGGGACATTTTCTCCGTGAACGATCTCCTCTTCTATTAACGCTGTTGGTACCTCCAAGTTCAAGTGCGTCGTGCATAGCTTTAATATGCAGGGCCACTTCCTCTCTGCCACTAGCCCCTTCTCTCGAGTTATACAAGTGGCTAACACCTACCACTGCAGTGGTTTGTTGAGTTAAATTGAGAAATAGTCACAGATCATAAACCTCCCAAATAAATTGTGCTCAAATAAGCTGTGCACAGAAATGCAAGTTCTAGATCCCTTTTATTTCCAAGTTGTACCATGTTCACAGCATTTCCCCTTGTTCCTGTAATGAATCTTTATTTGTTTAATGATAGTGATTAGAGGCCTTAAATTACCAGAAATAAAATCCATTTCCCTCAGTACTGGGCATATATACGAGAGCCTTCAGTTGTGTATTCTCCAGGCTCTTTTTATAATGGTACTAAGTACATATAAACAAGCATCTGTTGCAGCAATTCAAATGTTTTATCCTTATTGACTGTGTGTATATTAAAAACAGAATGTGTTATTTAAATATTAGTTATGTTCACGGATTAGAATCTTTATTTGTGAATAGCTAGCGTGTAAAATCACTAAGTGAACACTGTAGAGTATGCTTTCTGATTCAAGTAGGCATATCGGCCACTTGACTCTGTGTGTTTTACATCTATTATTCGGGATCGTGTTACAAAGTACTTAGAATGTACATCCACGAGAGGTTATACCTCTTCTAGCTTTAGGTAATTTTAAAGAAAATAACTACTTTTTCTTAAGCTATCCAGAAACTCAAATACAATTTTGACATTTGCAGCCTTGAAATAATGGTGCTGATTATAATTAAAATTAGAATAGAAATTGAAAATTAAAATGACAAAAAAGAAGGCCCTGGAGTTCAGAAAAAAATGTATATAAAATAGGGCCATAAAAGAAGAGAAGAGTTGGAACATAGTGCGCTGGCAATTATTTTAGAAATAAAATGCTAATGTGTGTAATCGAGGCTTATATATTCTACGTAGGATGAGGTGACTCTTACCCTACTATTTTGGGTGCAGTGACATTGGATGTGTAAGATGTTCGAAAGAACATGAATTAAACTCTTCAAAATAAGAAAGGTCACTATATAGACATTATCTGAGATTTCTTTCATTAGTTTTACTGCTTACAAATTCAAGTGGAATTGCAGAATAAAGCCAATTTTAGAGACATGCCATTTGACCCACGCTTCTCAAAAATGATAATATTTAACCTCTATCTCCAATCTATGTTAAAGGGCTCTGCCCTTGAGTTAGTGAATGGCTTCCAGTCTCTCCTCTATTTTGTGCATTTTTGTAGGCATATAGTAAATGTCTGTGGAACAGAATATATTGAAGACTAGCCTTTGGGTGATAATTTAGTGAATGATACACCAATTTATAAATTAATATTTACTTTCAAATCAAATATGTACTTTTATCCATAATGACAGCTATTCTATAATCTGTTTATTCAGTTCTTTTAAAGATCATGTTGGCTCTCAGGAAAAGAAAAAAAAAAAAGATCTTGTTGGCTCTCTTTTACCATGTAACAAATTATTATAAACTTAGCAGCTTAAGACACTATAAATGTATTACCTCATAATTTCCATAGGTCAGAAGTCTGGACATGGCATAGCTGGTGTCTCTGCTTATGGTTTCAAGATTACAATCAAGGTTATTGCTACAGTACAGCTCATGTGAGACTCAGTTTCCTGCTTCAAGGTCATTCAAGTTGTTGGCAAAACTAAGTTCCTCCTGGTTGCGATACTGAGGTACCACTTTCTGGTTAGCTTTGAAAACAGGGACAAATCTCAATTTCTAAGGTTGCCCACCATTCCTTGACAAGCAGCCTGTAAAAGCAGTTCACACCCACACTGTTAGCTTTCTTTCAAGCCAGGATAAGTATTTACCTGTAAGGTCTTCAACTAGGACCAACTGAAGGAAACCCTGTGGTTTCAAAGGGCTCACCTATTAGGTCAGCCCCACCGGGTCCCCAAACCCTGCTGAGCAGTACCTAGATTAGTGCTTGATCGAATAGCTGAGATAACATGCATATACCCTTCAGGCCTGGATCTTGGGGGATAGTTTAGAAATCTACATAACGCAAAAAGTACAAACGGGGCTCTTTATGTGCCAAAGAAGCAGTGTGGTCTTGAATGAGCAATATGTGTGTATACATATATACACATAGCGGGGCTCAGACCCAGACTACCCTGGGTTAACATTCAGGCTCTTGGGAGAAACTCTTTACCTCTCTAAGAATAAAATTCCATATCTCCTATAGGTAGAATGCCCATATATATATATATATTGGTTTACCCAGGAGAGTTCTAGCTTACTTGTTTTTCTGGAGATATTAATTGTCCTCCCTTTTATTCTGAAATGGAGCCATGTTTGGATAATAAATCACATCATCTACTTATATGATTATCGAGAGGATGTAATATAAAAATGTGCATAAAATCCTTCAGTACGTTTGCCTAATAGATGCCCTTTTTTCATCAGTCTGAACTTGTGTAAATGCCATTGTACAAAGGATTTATGTGTATAAACACTATGACACGTTCAATGATAAATGCAAAAAGATAAATATAAAATAAGAACTTAAGGCTTAGGCTCATGAGTTATGCTTAAGATTTTCAGAAAACTAGGAAACCAAAATCAAAAACCAAAGTTTTAAGTAAATTTGTGTCAGAAATATAAAACTAAAGTGATCAATTTTAGGGGTGGTGGTGCGGAAAACTAACTATGTAAGAATTCTTAGAAGAGAGAATGATTGAAATAATTGAATTTCAATCAACCAATTGAAATGATTGTTAAAAGATAAATATAATCCTAACCAATGAAAAAGAAAAGGGAGGACAGTCTAGTTCATAAATAAATAAACAAATAAACAAATAAATCAACCAACCAACCCACTCACCCCAGAGGATGCATTAGAAATTCTAAGTGGATAGAATACAGAATGATGTTAGGGTCCTCTGACAGATGGAGACAAAGTGAAGTTCATTCCAAATAGTAAAGGATTTTGACAGCTGGGTGAGGAGTTTACATGTTTTTAATAGGTGATTGACACAATCACAGCCTGTCAAATGATTGTAAGGGGCAAGGATTGAGAGAGGGAACAGGGTCAGGAGAGAGCTCCAACAATTTGAACAAAAATAACAGAATCTTGAGGTAAGATAGTGGTGGCTTAAAGAAGGAGGAAAGGACATAAATGCAAGAAGTGAAAACACACACACACACACACACACACATCAAAGCAGTATATGATGAGTGGAAGTACTGATCACTTATAGTATGGCTGAAGGGATATAGTAAATAAAAGTGGACAAAGGTGTCAAAGTCAGGTAGTGCAAATACCAAGATTTAAGTTATCAAATTTACAAAAAAAAAAAATGCTCAATTAAGGAGACTGTAGCCAGGTATACAAATTATTAGTGGAGTAAAGGAACCGAAACAGGTGGAAGAAAGCAGAGCTGAGTATGTTTCACACTTTATTAAACTGAAGACTTAAAGTAACTCAACGCATAGCCACAATCTGACCACGTAGATCTAAAGGCGGACTTTAAAATGAGCATATTTCTTGTCTGATTGCTGTGCTTTTGTCAACAGAGCTCCTGGTTTATGGTATTAGTACTCTAATTAACAAAAATTAAGGCAAATAAGTGATATACTAATTAGAGATATGACCACATCTAGTCTAGTTCGTTCCATCTTGGCAAAAGTTTTGGGGAGAAGTTTGAAAAAAAAAAAAAAGAAAAAAAGAACATGGTGCATGGAGCCTTGAAAGAAAAACTGTATACATAATGTCTAAATATCTTTGTGCACTTACATATACAAGGTTGAATATATATTTTGCATGCATATGCATACATATATTATACGTGTGTGTGTGTGTGTGTATTTTTCTTAGTGTCCCGTGAGTTCAGCTAACTAATAGTCAAGATGATGGAGAAGCTAGATGGCAGGGAAAAGCCCAAGAAAGCATCTGTGTGGATGTGAACCTCAGTTTGGTACAACCTAGAGGTCTGCCATTTGGATTATTTTTTTCTTACGTTAGCCCTAGATGTTTGGGCCCACCTAGAAGAGAGTTGAACGGAGTCACCACTATGTGGATTCCCAATTCCGTTAATTATTCTCTCTGTTTGGCTTACTATTTTTCACCCCATTACTTCCAGTGATCCAGGGAGAGTAGAGGTTTCAGCAGCATCCTTGACTGCCTTTTTTATACTCCCAGGAAGTGTAATGGTCTCCCTCTGCATCTAGTAACTGATACCATTAATTAGACCTGACAAATTAATGATAGGCTATATTAACCACATTTGTCTAAGCATTACACAGATATCTTCTGCTTCCAGTGGGAATCCTTTAGACTAAAGGAAAATATTTAGAATCCAGGATTCGCCAGTAAAGTCAGGTTTCCTAATCACAGCAGTCTCTCAAATAGGAGTCAAAAAATTATGAGCTAAAAATCATTGCTTGCATTCCATCCAAAAGCAGCAGAGCTGCCAGTTTGAAATTTCATCCTAATAGTTAAAAATCATCAATAGTTCCCCGTTACTTCTTAGCCAGAGAAGGCACTTCCTATTCTGCCTTTCCTAACCTCCAGCTACTCCCTTTTCCATAAATATTCCAGTGTAGTTGAATTTTTGCTTATCCATGTCTTGAAAGGTAATAGCCACTTGAAATTGATTTTACCCAGACGGGCTAGGTCTTGTGTACCTGCTTGTCTCATCCTTACTTTGTATCACTAGAGTGGGCAAAGCAAGGAATATACAACTCTACTCTTACGTTGTTCCAATGACAAGAAATGGGGGGGGATGTCAAGAAATGGGGGGGATTCTGGGTAGAAAAACTACAAGGCGCTGATCCTTCATTCAAACTGCTTGTTAGGTCCTATGCCGAAGCCTGGGTATCCAGGTCACACAGCAAGGGGCGATCCCAGCATACAGAGACCCCCAGCTCTCAGACAGTAGAAGTGAAATGGAGTGGAGATGGAAAAAACAGGGGGCAGGCATAGTCCCAGTCTCCAGGGAATTTTGACTCAAGAAGAGAGGAGTCAATCCAGACTTGGGTTATAAAGAAAGCATAGTTACTTACCTGAAACCACGTTATACTCTGTTACCTCTTCCAATCTTCCCCGAGGCCAGAGCTAGAGTGACACGTCTTACCATCTAGTACTAAGGACCTCATGTGACTTCATGGCTAAGCGGTGGAGGACTTCTGCATCCGGGAATGATCATATTATTTCACTTCTACAGGTAGCCCTAAGAACGACAGAGCTGAGGAGGCCAGGGCTGGTCCCAAGCATTTAAGCACAGCATTCCAATCATACCTCTGAATTCATCACCGGTGTTGGAAGGAAGTAGGAGAGACAAAAACAGGTTAAGTATCAAACAATTCAAAATGTGTGATTAAAGGGAGTCTTTTTCAGGACTCACAGACCAACAGCACTCGCAGACCAACGGTAAAGTTCTAAAAGAGATTGCCATTCAGAATTTTCAGTATTTCCACCAATCTAATTCAGGTCATGATCCAGAATGTATGAGTAGGTTTATGTGTACTCACTAAAAGGAAACACAAACAAAATATGTTTTCTATTCTGTAAAATGGAGACATTAATACTGATATCACGGAAGGAAGGTGACTATTAACTAAGAGGATAGGGAAGGGGCAGTGGAAATTGATAATGATGTGGTGTCTCATACCCCCTGGCCCACACTGCATTCACCTGAAACTGTGATAGGATGTTTTCCACGTGCTGGCAGCTTCTTAACTCAAGTGGCTGCATCTCTCCACTTCTCTGTCCAAGAATTTTCTCCAACACCCCTGGGCTATGCTAAACTGAAAGCACTTCTCTGTTTTGAAATGTGTAAAATTAACACCCAGAGGGCAACCCTCTCTGTTAGAAAGTGGGAGTTGGTACATAAATAGCCCAGTCATCTGAGTCTACAATTCTGAACATGCTCCACACCATTTCATTACAGGTCCTCTGTGTCTTTAAGTTTCAGTTCCCCTCAGCAGCAACTAACACACCTATTTTCTTTTCTTTTTCTTTCTTCCTTTCTTTTCTTTCTTTCTTTTCTCTTTCTTTCTTTCTTTCTTTCTTTCTTTCTTTCTTTCTTTCTTTCTTTCTTTCTTTCTTTCTTCTTTCTTTCTTTCTTTCTTTCTTTCTTTCTTTCTTTCTTTCTTTTTCTTTCTTTCTTTCTTTCATTTTACTCACTCTCTTGCTTGTAATTCCTGATTGCTCTCAACTTAAGTACCTATACTCAAGGCCTCACTGCAGTATCTCCTTTTGGGAAAACCCTAACTAAAATAAAACATTTCCTCCCTTTTATCCCTTTACTTCACAAAAGTGCTGTACTTATTCAAAGATTTAATCTAATATTTTATCATTGATTCACTTATCTCCCCTATAAAAATGGAATCCCTTTAAATATAAGAAGACTTCATTTGGCATTCTAATTTTAATATCATTGCAATCAATAAAAGATTGTCGAATGAATGAATAAAAAATGTGGAGATGGAAATCCATGAATTGTTCTATGCTTTACTGAGTATTTCTGTGACCAACATAGCAATAATTCAGCTGACAATAGCAGATGGTAATTTCCATATCCTCTGAGGACATAAACCCTGGCTCACCATAGTCCTGATTTTAAGGAGCTGAGCTGTCCTCTCTCCTAAAAAGTAAACTAACATAAAAGATGCCAGACCATTAAAATAGTATAAACATTTGGCAATCTCAGGTAGGTTCAAGCAAATATGCTCAGAAGACAGCATCTCAGAGTAAGAATCTCAGGAACATCTGGGAAAGTTTGGGAAAATGAGATAAGGTGACTTCGAGTGCCAGTTTTTCTACTCTAGGAACTAACCCTCTATTTGGAGGCACTTCCTTCCACCTGAAATAGTTGTTCAACAAGTTGGAACTGACAATAGACAAAATGTTTTATGGCCATGTGTCAGGCAGCTTGATGTATTTCATGCCTGAATAAATGCAAAATGGAATTTTAGCTCAAGGAGATGGTATAGCAAATGGTTCTTCACAGAGCAGGGAATAAGGAATATGTCTCCCATGGAGAAACTCATGGTGACAATGTGTCTGATTTATATTATAATTGCCAGAATAAAATCAAATATCCCTAAATTCAGGCATGCTAATGAACAAAATGCAGAATTAGCTTTTTCTCTGCTTATTGAATTGTCTAATGTTAGCTGAGAGAAGCAAACAGAGCATCGTAGATCCAAATATTACCCCAAGGTGTTTATAAGCACTATAACTTGCAGATTAACATTGAATGGCCTTTTATAAGATCTTTGAAATGATACTGAATCTTCAGCAACATGGTTTCCCCATAAAGCCATGTTACGAAGACTTGTTAAAACTCCCTATTGAATTTCATTAAATTGGGACACACTATAAAGTAAATCTGACTTTTGAGCCATATTTTTAAAACTGGCTTGGCCAAACATTGGTTTCCTACTTACCATAAGAATTTATTTATTTACTTTTTTATTCCCTCCTCATATAAAAAAAAAAAAAAGATGTTTACTGTGTTTTATTAAAGAAAATTAATTTTTGCTTTTATTGTCAATATAAATATTATTGCTAACTAATGCTTTTATTTCACAAGACAAGCTTGCATTACTAAAATGAGTCAATATGATTCCAACTTAAAAAACAAACACCCATTTAATATATCAGTTCATCTATGTGGTCTTATTGAGGGGGAAATAGACATTCTTGAGATGATGACAACAGCTCATACATTCTCTTTGCAAAAATTATATTTACTAGAGAATTTTGATGTTATTGTTAGATTTGTGGTGAGAAGGGGAAAGATATGTTTTGGAAGGAGCATTCATTATTCTATAGTGTTAATTCTGTAGTATTGAATGTAGTTTACTCAGGAGGTTCCCCAATATCAGATTATTGGTATTTTTCTCAAAAATACCTTCCTGAATTATGCAGTAAACCTAATTATGCAATAAAACCTAAATGGGAAGTGACAGAGGGAGATGAAAGAACCAGCTGTCTGTACTCATATACCCACATCCAAGCTGGGTCATGGGGTGTATTAGCAATGGGAATGGACTTGCATATCCAAATGTAATAGAGCTAAGGGTATAATACATAAGAGAAACAAAAGTTAATGCATATTTTAATACTATAATTATGTTTTTTTAACTCAGATCTTAAATTTTTACTTTAAAATTCACATATAGCTATTTAAGAATTCCCTAGTGACTCAGAAGAAGATATGTTAGAGTATAGACTTACCACATGAGTGTGTATAGCTGTGTACTATGTTAAGCACTATACTAGACACTAGACAACAAGGGTGATATATGTTCCTTGTCCTCTAATATGGTGTTAATATAATAATTAGTGATATTTCTTTTATCCTATCCATCAACTTAGTTTGATTATTGAGAAATATAATTATGTGTGTTACATGACCCTAGAATATTGTTTTATAAATATGATATTCTATAATTAATGTTTAAATTAGTTAAGAGAAGAAAATAAAAAATACTCATAGAAATGATTTTTTTTTAATTACATAATCTTTACCAGTGCATGGTTTGGTTTTGTTTCATTTCTCCTGTGGATTTAAAGCATTTTTTAAAATTTCATTTATTTATTCATGAGAGACACAGAGAGAGAGAGAGAAAGAGAGAGTCAGAGACACAGGCAGAGGGAGAAGCAGGCTCCATGCAGCGACCCTGACAAGGGACTCTATCCCGGGTCTCCAGGACCCTGACCTGCGCTGAAGGAGGTGCTAAACCACTGAGCCACCCGGGATGCCCTCCTGTGGATTTAAATTACTGTCTGGGTACATTTGTTTTCATATGGAAGAACCTTCTTTTGGCATATCTTGTAAACTGAGTCTGATAGCAATATCTTCTCTTAGGTTTTCTTTACGATTAACTGTCTGTGTTTTCTTTTTTCTTTTTTTTTTTTTTTACTGTCTGTGTTTTCATTTGAATTCCAAAGGATAGTTTTGCTGGGTATAAGAGTTTTAGTTATTGTTTCCTCTCATTCCTTATAGTATTTTGAATATTTTATGTCACTGCTTCCTGGCCCCTCTTTCGTGTGCTGGAAATCCATCTCCTAATTTTATCAGATTCCCATTGTACATAATGAATTCATTTTATCTTGCTGATTTTAAGATTTTCTTTTAGTCATTGTCTTTCTGTTGTTTGGATTGCATAATTTCTATCAATCTATATTTAAGTATGCAAATAATTTCTTCTGCCATTTGAGATCCATTTTTTAATTATCTTTAGGATATTTTCAATTGCAGGTGCTATAATTTTATATTTTATTACAGAAATCTCAGTCTGCCATTACTTAGGTAGAAACTTATCTTATAAATAAATAAAGGATAGGTGAAGAAAGAGACCCTGACCTCTTGGCTGCACTCAAATCTAGCTTTTAAAATATGAAGCTAGGAGGGATAAGGAATTCTGGGGGACCCTTTCTTCCAGCAATTCTGGGAGCTGGTTGAGGAAAACTTACTTTTTTGAAACATCACCTGGAGATGAGATTCTATATTCTTGAGTTGGGAAGATGAGTAAGTCAGTGGGTCATGGCTCAACTTTCACCAACTCTTACTATTCTTATTTATATTTCGCAAGTTTTCTTGAATAAATGTTTCTTCATTTGGTATAATGCTATCTCAAATTTAATATATTTTATGTTTATTTTTAATAATTTTCACAAGTTTCAGTTGTTTCCCAAGGGTCAGATTCATGGAATTTCTTAGCCACCTCTGACATAGTCTCAAAATAGTTATCTTTCCTTATTCATATTTGATGTCTATTTATGTTTATTTATTTTTCTATTTTGTAATTTAAAAAAAAAATTTAAAGATTCTACTTATTCATTTTATAAGGAGAAAGAGAGCACAAGCATGGGGATCAGCAAAGGGACAGGGAGAAGCAGAATCTCCACTGAGCAGGGAGCTAGACATGGGGCCTGATTCCAGTAGCCTGGGATTATGACCTGAGCTGAAGGCAGACACTTAGCCAACTGAGCCACCCAGGTGCTCCTTTGCTTATATTTATATGGCCCAGCACTCATCAGATGTTTAAAAAATGCATTTGTAAATAAATAAATAAGTAAATAAATAAATAAAATTTTATTTTATTTTATTTTATTTATTTTATTTTTTTTTAAATTTTTATTTATTTATGATAGTCACCCAGAGAGAGAGAGAGAGAGAGAGGCAGAGACATAGGCAGAGGGAGAAGCAGGCTCCATGCAGCGAGCCTGACGTGGGATTCGACCCCGGGTCTCCAGGATCGCGCCCTGGGCCAAAGGCAGGCGCCAAACCGCTGCGCCACCCAGGGATCCCAATAAATAAAATTTTAAGTGAATAAGACTGAAGGAGTCCAATATGTTGGCTAACATTAATTTTTTTTATTAACATTAAATATTTTTGAAGTTGACAGGCCTCACAAAATTATAGATATATTATAGATATATAAATACAGATATATAAATTATATACTTATAGATCATAGATACATAAATGCCAATTTTTATTTCTTTTGAAAATGAATAAAGGATATGTTAAGTTTCAGTTGTAAACATTCCCTAAAGCTCAGAATCCAACTGTATCAAGAGAGTAAATTTGATCACCATGGAAACAAAGCATCTCTCCCCTTTACATGTCACTCAGCCAATAAAAATCTTTCAATATAGATTACTCTGTGCCTTCTAGAGAACCCTGGGTCACTATCAATTCTGAATGAAAAAACACAAAGGGGAACGAACACTCCTCTTCTCAAATACCATGTTAAAACTTTGTAAAGAATCTTTAAGTGGTATTTCAAGAAAAAAAAAAAAATTTTATTTGTATTTTTTCAATGGAGAGTCCATTCTTTTGTTAGGAGTCTGATATTATATTAGTCCACAAATAATAAACAATTCAGATAATAAATTAAGAAGTCTGAATTCCAAGTAAAGGATACCTATAGTCAAAACATATCTTTTCCAGAGTAACTGCACATCCTTTCTGCAGTAGCAATAAAATAAATCTTTAGTATCTTAAAATATATATCTTATTCCTTATCTTCTGCTTCTGTTACCAATACATAAAACCAGGCTTTTTCAACCATGAGACTAAAACACCCTGGGGCTCAACGATAGTATTTAGTAAAACTCTTAGCTTTTTGCAGTACTTTGTTGTTGTTGTTGTTATATATTTTTTATTTTAAGTTTATCTGAAATGTGGCATTTGGATAGCCAAAGAGGATAATTTTGTTTCTTTAAACATTTAAAAACAAAACAACTCAAATGCATTTTTATTATGGGTCCTGCTATAGTAACTGTTCCCCTTCATAAAACCTGGATCCAAAGCCTCTTTACATAAACTAATTATGTAGTTTCAATGAATTTCACATTTTCTATCATCAAGAATTATAAATAATTTCAAACATCTTAGTTATATTTAAGTATGCAGAAAAGGAATATCAGCTTTATTTAGTGTCAGGATATGCACAGCTCTCTAACAGGCATTTTAAACTACTCAAATTATTTCAATTGTGTAACAACTATGAAAAATAGATATTACACTAATTTTAGAAGAAGGTAATTCCGAGGCTCAGGAAGAAAATATAGTTTGTCCTAACTTGCAAGTCTGCTTTGACTTCCATTAACATTGTCTGAAGCTTATCACATGGCATCAACTCTGGTGGCTAGCAGGCTGGAGGTAGAAATCATCTGTAAACTCACTCATTTGTATGACTGGTTGTTTATTCTAGCTATCCCCTTATGTCTCCTTAGATTGGAAACAGAACGGAGTCTGTCAACTGCAATACTAACATAATTTCTGATGTGGCCTACAATTTCTTATAACAGCATGAGTACTAGGTCAGAGCAAGGGGAAAGAAAAAGAGATAAGAAGAGGGAGAGAACCACAAGGAAGATATTGTGCCTTGCATGACCTAGTCATGAATCCCATACAATGTCACGTCTGTTAGTATGTTTATTAAGGTCATAACCAAAAAGAAGAAATTAACTTCCTATTTGGTCAGATACTGGAAGAGCATGTGGTACTGAAATATTGCTGTGAACATTTTAGAGAATATATTCTACTACAAGTTTATTCCATGGCCCAAAGCAAACTTTCTCCAAGTATTCTGAATTGTTTATTTTTTTCCTTTCAACTTGTTGATATAGGTCTTAGAAATTAAATAGAACCCAACAGGCTTCTGGAAGTAGCTCAGGTTTCATTAAGTAAAATGATTAGGTCTTTGGAAGTTGCCTTAACAATTCTCAATGACCTTGAAATTAATTAGCACAGTACCAATCACATGGAATTTCCAACTCAACCTTTTAAGATAACTGGATTTGTACCAAATGCCCAAGGGGGGATTAAAAAAAAAAAAGCATGCTATTTACTCCTCTATAATATATTATGATTTCATTATAGTAAAATATTTGATATAGTAAAATATTTGATTTATAACCACAACCAGAGTTAAATTTCTATAATTGTGCATTGCAGAACATTCATAGAAAGTACCCATTCAGCATATAAACAGAAAACATTTCTTCCTAAAGGGATATATACATAATATATATATAATTATATATAATTAATATATATAATTTTATATTTGACTATAATATATATCTTATATATAATTTTATTATTGACTATGTTCTTTCTCATTTTAAGATTAATTCTGAAAAGACTATGATTCTATTATCCCTTTTGTTTTAATTATAGGTATTTTCAAAATAATCAGCATGCATTAATTGAAACATGTGGTATTAGGGCTGAAATGGTTAAGAAAAAAATCAAACAAGCCAACAAAACCAAGGGTCACATTGTGAAGTTTATGAAGCTATGGTAAGCCTTATCAAAGAAATGTATTCATTACTTGTAATTAATATATACATTTATAAACTTCTAATATTAGATCTTCAGGATGTTTGCTTTCTTTCAACTCTTTCAAACATCCTCTTTTTCTTCACTTTCTCATATTCTAACACTTACCGTCCTTCTTGAGTCACCTCAAAGAGCTCCTTTAAAAGTTTATATTGCATGGAAATACATATACTTAAGACTTCCACTCCTTGAAGATGAAACAGATATAGCATTCCCCTAATTCACCTGCTAAACTAAACCCTAGAATACTATATATCAAACAAACATAAGGATTTTCCAAAAGTTGGAGAGAAAAAAAGACTAAGTAGGAAACTCAGGGACCTAGGACTGTCACATTGTTGAGTTCCTTGGACTTCCTTTTTGCCTTATATATCCTAGACTTAGAGCTGAAAAAGTCAACAACTCAGAAATGCTGACGATCATAGCTAAAAATCACCAATAAACATCTGCTCTCTCAAGCCTAAATATCAGTAAAGGGGTAGCCTATCAAGAAAGAAAACTTTTTGACAATAATCACTATAGCCAAACATTAATAGCCAAACATCACAGCCAAAACTGTGGCTTCACTGTCATCCACACCAGGAAAAACTGGGTTATCAGTCTAAATGTCCACTCTTGCCAAACTGTAATGAGATGTGCTAATGCTCCCACAAGAATGGTGTCAGAGAAAGCCAAGTAGGAAACCAGAACTTTCATCCCTGACAGGTGGTAACTTTAACTCCACTCCTCATCATGGTTTTAGAGGAGATAATGTGAGCATCCTAGACTTTTAGTTCCCAGTCACCCAGCAGTACCAAGGCACTCCTCTCCCTCCCAGTTGGTTGGTGTCAGAGGAGATCAAGCAGAGGTCCAGGACTTTCACCACCACCAAGTGCTGTGACAGACATTGTCCTCCCCATGATATGACTTGTAATACCGAGAATCCACAAACTGAATCAAAACACAGTCAACAGATGTCAGTGCTGAGATGATAAAGATGTTAGAATTATCTGACAAAGATTTTATAGTGGCATCATAAAAATGATTCAACAAAGAATTATGAATGCATTTGAACTTGAAAAACAGCATTTATAAAAACTCAGCGAGCGTTTTTATTAATAATGGAAGACTGAATGCATTTCTACTATACCCAGGAAAAAAGGCAAAGATATCTGCTCTTAACATTCTCATTCAACACACTGCTAGATATTCTGAGTTCAGGAAGGCAAGAAAAGGAAAATAAAGGAATGCAGATCATAAATAAAAACTTCCTATATGCATATCATATTATTGTCTACACAGACAATTCCAATAAATCTATTTTTAAAAAGTCATTCAAAAAATAATAGTGAGATTAGCAAAAGAAGAAAAAAAAAGGAAAAAAAAAGGGGGAGGAGGGAATATCTTTGAGATCTAGGGTTAGGCAAGGGCTAAGTCTAAAATTACTAGTCCTGATACTAAAATCACAACTGTAAATTAAAAACGACAAATTGTATTTCATCAAAATTAATAAATTTTGCTCTATGAAATACTCTTTGAAGAAGATGAAAAGATAAGCTACAGAATGGGAGATGTATATTTTCAAACCAAATAACCATCAAGGACTATTTTCTAAAATCTATAAAGAACTTTCAAAACTCAATATTAAAAAAAAAAAAAAGTACAAATAGAAAATGTTCAGGGGCCCCCGGGTGGCACCGTGGGTTAAGCGTCTGACTCCTGATGTTGGCTCATGTCATGATCTTGGGGTCCTGGGATCAAGCCCTTAGTGGAACTCCTTTGCTCAGCGCATGTCTGCTGGTCCCTCTCCCTCTGCTCCTCTCCCCACTCACACTCCTCTATGCTCTCAGTCTCTCTCAAATAGGTAAGTAAATAAAATCAAAAAAAAAAAAGAAAGAAAGAAAAAAAGAGAAAGAAGAAAGAAAGAAAGAAAAAGAAAGAAGAAAGAAAGAAAGAAAAAGAAAGAGAAAGAAAGAAAGAAGAAAGAAAGAAAGAAAGAAAGAAAGAAAGAAAGAAAGAAAGAAAGAAAGAAAGAAAGAAAAAAGCAAGAAAGCAAGAAAGAAAGAAAGGAGAAAATGTTCAAAAGGCATAAAGGATATTTCACCAAAAGAGGAAAATCCCGTGAAAAAAATCAGTGCATTAGCCATTAAGGAAGTGCAGATTCAAACCAGATGAGTTATCACTTAACATGTATTAAAAATGCACGTAATGTGTACACACACACACACACACACACTGATGGCAGCAAGTCTTGGTGAGGGTGCAGAGAAACTGATTCATTCATATTTTGTGAGCATTTAAAATGGCACAGCCACTCTAGAAAACAATTGCTTAAATAATTAAAAATGCAACTACCACACGACCCAACAATTGTACTCTTGGGCACATATCCCAAAAACTTCTGTTCACACCAAAATGTGCACATGGATATTTTAAGCAGTCTTATCTGTAAGAGTCCTAAATTGCAAACAACCTAGATTTCCTTCAATGGTTGAATGGAGAAATGAACTGTTGTACGCCCATTCTGTAGAATACCAGTCAACAATTAAATACGTGTGAGACTAATGATACACTCAACAATCCAGATGAATCTCCGGAGAGTAATGCTCAGCGAGAAAAACGGATTCTGCAAGGCTACATACCGTATTCTTTCATTTACATAAACAGTCTTGAAATTTTAAAATTATAGTGATGGAGAAGGATAGATGTCAAGGTTTAAAGGAAGGGCAGGGAGGAAGTGAGTGAGGCTTTAAAAGGACAATATGAGAGACTCATTTTGCAATGGGAATGGTCAGAATCTTATATGTATAACTAATAACATATCATTTGTGATATTATATTAGGATTTTGTAAGAGATCTCATATGGGAAACCTGTGTAAAAAGTGTACGGTGGCTTTCTGTATTATTTCTTTTTTTTTCTGTATTATTTCTTATAATTGCATACCAGTCTACAACTATGTCCAAATTAAATGTTTAATCAAAAATTGTATTCTTTAATGCTTTATCTGCTCAGTCTTCTATATTGCCTCCAAAGTATCAGACTGAAAGTGTTTTGAAGGCAGGAAACATTGAGAATTCTCGTCAATTCTTTTTCTGCCTTCCTCTTTTGACAACAACCAAAAAAGTCTGAGAAGCACAATGACCAAAGAGTCTTAACCAAGAGAAAAACACAAAAACAAACACAAACCAAAACAAAACACCAGCCTTGGTCTTATGCTGTTTTTAAACGAAAGATTAGCATAGACTTTTGGGACCAGTATGAATAATCCTGTTTATTTCTTCAGTAACATTTCACTTCTCATTGTCATTCTTTTGGTACTTCAGGCCAATCAGCAGGTCTTGATCATGCCAAAGTCCTCCCCAAAGTAGATTTCCCCAACATATATTCCATGAATACTGGTCTCTCTTCCTAGAATGATCTTTAAGAGACTATGGTTAGTGGGATAAATTTAAAGATATATATAGTGGACTATAGAAACATAGACAAGACTGAAAAATAAGTCTTGCTAGAGAGACAGGAAAGGTAAGAAGACAGGCTTATCAGGAATGCATTTGAATCCATCCTTAAGAGGCCTGCCACGTAGTAGGGATCATGATATAGTAATAGTTCAGCAGATGGGTATGAGTGATGGAACTTTCTCCTTTAGGTGAGTGGGGAGAGGGGCTGCATTTTAGAAAGTTTGTTCATGATTTTCTGAAATTAGAAATAAATGAAAGTCTATCAGCTTTAGAATCCCCCAAAGAGAAGAAACAGTCGGGGATATAATAGTTTGAATTGGTACAACTTTTTTAAGCAAATATATTTAACTGTCTTTTTTTAATGAAGTATAATTTGTAGAATGAAGGTCTTTAAACTTTATAAGAACTTAGCACTTCCTCCATCATCCTCTTCCCCAATCACTATAACATGTGGCCCATGAAAGAGTTTCCCTTCATTGTAGCATTTATTTCCACATATTTTCTTACTTGAATTACATCAGGAAAATCATGATAATCTGTCCGCTTTCCCCAGAACAGGACTAGGTGGTTTTAGAATTAAGGAGAAGCAGTAGGGGGAGCTCTGACAGCACCGGTTCCAGGGGCGTAAATTTTCCCTCAGTGAGGCGGCAATCTCACAGGCTCAATGAGGATCTCACAATAACGCCTTGTGATTTGTGAGAACATTTGAGATAATCCATGTAAGACCAAAAAAAAAAAGGAAATAGTTTTAATATCCACATAGTGTCCTATCTTTATGAAGGTCTTTAAAATCATTGTTGATAAAAGATCATCCTACCATATACCTGGCTTAGATTCTTCATCCCAGTACC
This sequence comes from Canis lupus familiaris, assembly GCF_011100685.1. Lineage (NCBI taxonomy): Eukaryota > Metazoa > Chordata > Mammalia > Carnivora > Canidae > Canis > Canis lupus. Next base: position 85,846,074 of record NC_049226.1, on the reverse strand, counting down.
CATTTATCTGTTATGCCATTTTAAATGTCAAGCATAGAATTAAAAACAAATACCTAAAAATATGTGCAACATATTTGTGCAACATTGTACAATTTCATTTGTTTCTCTGACGGAAAAGGGGAGCAGTATAATGCTCTTTCTTGTCTACTCATTTGTCCTGCTGCTCAACAGTGTTTTTGATTTCCTGGTGTTGAGGCCTAATTCTAATTTAACTCACCTGTGTTCCCCCCAAATCTTCAGGTTTCAATTCCATTGATTTCTCACCTGCCTTTTCTAATCACAGCCAGTAGTTTGATGACAGAAAGAGCCAGTGACCTTCCCTGGAAGATGTCCCTTGGAAACTTTTCTCCTGAGTGGGAGGTTAGTGGGAGTGACAGGAAAAAGAAATCCACAGCCCTATCTACTAATGGCGTTTAGCAGCACCATTAAAAAAAGGAAACCCCATGGCATAGCCCACAAAGGTCACCCAGAAAGTACAAGTGCCAGCTTGCAGCAAATACCAGAATTGCTTCCCGTCATAAACCCTATTATCCATTCCTCCTTTGTCCATGGGTGTCTGTAACTATTCACCAGCAACCGTTCTTGGACTGTGGCCACTGATAGTGCCATTGTTCTAAAGTCAGGAAAGTGACTTCTTTCAGGCACTGAGACCTAAAATGAAAAAAAAAAAAAAAAATCCTCACTCTGCAAGGAAACAAAATAATTTTCGTAGCTTTCTCACTTATTGTCTTCTAGACTCAGGATACCACTTTAGCTGACTCTAAATCTCAGCTTCTTTATTTGAAAAACAAGGATAATAATGCCCATATTGCAAGGCTGATGTTGGAATAATCAGAGATTATTTATGTGGGTTTTTGACACAATAAAGGGGTTTTATGAAGAAGATAGTTATATTATGTTTCCTATGATTTCTCATGTCCTCATTATACCGAATATTTTGGGAAAGTCTTAAGGCATTTATTTAGTTATTTCTATTAGATGAAGTGTTCTTTTTGTTTCTTTTTTTTTTCTAACATGTGACTATTCTAAGAGGTACAGAATGCCAGTGAAATAAGTGTCATTTAAAAATATCCTTAGTTGGAAAAAATATATATCCTTAGTTGGAAACCATCAATTTATAGTAAGTGGTCACCAATTATTCTCTACGACCCTCACTACCCAAGATGCTGAGGATAGACTTGGCTAGAATTATAGAAGTATTAGTATCAGTGGGAAAAATTAGTGAGATCCATTCCAAACACCAAAACACCAAAGTGGGAGAATTATGAGATTCATCGCAAAAACTAAATGCAGAATCCAGAAATTTAAAGTTTTTGTTGTACTATGCAGTCAATGTCAAGGAATACATTTACAAAACCTTTGTAAGGGGACCCCTGGGTGGCTCAGTCAGTTAAGAGTCTGACTTTGGCTCAGGTCATGATCTCAGGGTCCTGGGATCAAGCCCCATATGGAGCATTGCATCAGGCTCCCTGCTCCGTGGGGAGTTTGCTTGTCCCTCAACCCCTCCCCCAGCACACGCCCGAGTATGCATGTGTACTCTTTCTCTCTCTCTCAAATAAATAAATAAAATCTTAAAAAACAAACTTTGTTAGATTACAACAACATTTTAACTCACTCATATATAATCATTGTATTGCTTTAAATTTGTTTCTTTGAGGTTATAAGAATTAACTATCTGTGTAAAAGCGTAAGTAAATGTGAATTTTCCATTAAGTTGATATTTATAAATAGGAAAATTTTGGTGGTTGCTCTAAAAACCTCAAAATATATATTTAGCATCTATTTTTTTGAAGTATGCTTAGTTGTGTGGTTATGAAAGTAGGTAAGTCATGCCCTCAGTCTTCAAAATGTTCATATTTCATAGGGAAGGGAGGCATTGAAACAAATTGTTTAATAACACAATTACTATAGTGATGTGAAATCAGCATGGTTAAGAATGATGTGGAAGCGTTGGTGGGCAGTTAATACTTCAGAAAAGGGTTATATAGTGGTTACGCCTTGGCCAGATACATAATTTGTATGGGGGATTGACATGTTTTAGATGTGCTATTTGATAGGACACCGGGGTGGCTCAGCAGTTGAGCATCTGCCTTTGGCTCAGGTTGTGATCCCAGGTCCCGGGATCGAGTCCCACGTTGGGCTCCCTGCAGGGAGCCTGATTCTCCCTCTGCCTGTGTCTCTGCCTGTCTCTCTGTGTCTCTCATGAGTAAATAAAATATTTTTTAAAAAATGTGCTATTTGAGCAAAAAATAAACAAAAGTAATATAAAATCTCAGTTCCTGCTCTTTTCCCTTGAGAAATAAGAGAAACTTCACATCCAGGGTGGTAATTAAGAAGGCACCAAAGACAAGAATGGGAGAAGGTGACTAGCAGGACAATCATGAAGCCAGATGAAAAGAAATAAAGGAGAGTCAAGTTACTGGCCAGGCTTTGAGAAATCACCCAGAGTGAAATGTGAAAAGGCCTATAATTTTTTGTCACTTTTTTCCCCTCAAAATCATAGTGTTCTTGGTTATGTCAGATCCATAAAAGATCCTTGACTTGTGGAGAAGTTGATGTCAACAGCTTTTAAATAGTATTGCATGGTGAGAACACAGGGCAATGTCAACATCGCCCTGATCAAGATGGCAATACTGGAGCAACGTTCTCAGTAACTGAAAGGAATGTCTACTCCCTGTCTTAGAGCATGTCTATGTACTGACTCTGCTGGGAATTATATGCTGTTCTCCACTATTTTTCTGGGATCTCCAAACGTTAGCATGTTGTTTTATCTACTTTGAATGGACAGTTTCGGGTTATGACTACAATTTTCAGTATCAACACACAAGCAGAGAATAAGAATCCAGCAATAAGTGGAGAGGTCTGAGGCAAGGTGTTCATTCTACAAAGGTAGGGAGTGCTCTAGCCAAGGCTGAAGCAGACACTAAATGAAAAATGTTATAATCAGGAGCAGAGGAAAGAATCGTGAGGTAAAATTTAGAATGTCTGACAACGGAAGTACCAGATACATTCTCAAGGAGCACTGCATTTCAGGAGTGCTCAAGGACCCCAATGAGGGTGTCAGCAAGTATCTGAGGACAGGCAATTATCTGAAGGCCAGATGCATCAATATCAGACTGGGAATAATTATTATGGTTTCTACTATCACTAACAGCAAGGAAAAGAGCTTGGGTTTAGAAGTTGTAGGATGCAATTCAAATAGTGGCTTTGCCACATTATGGCTTTTTAATTGTAAATGATTATTTAATGTGCTCAAACCTCAGTTTTCTCAACTGGAAAAAAAGAGAGAGGTATATTTATTCTTCAAAATAATTACAATAGTTTGTTGGGATTGCATCTTACATAATGTATGGACCTTTCACATACTCTACTCATTCTCTGAAGCTGAAATGGAGAACTCCTGAAGAGATAACCACCATGCAATTCCACCTGTGGCACCAGGAAACAGGTCTATAGTAAGGTTGGATTGAGCTTTAAAATAGTGCTTGGTGTGTGTTAGGCAACCAGTAAATAATTGCATTTGAGAAATACTACATGTATTCTATCCTTTTTAAAATTTTCCAATCTTTTGTCCACTAAACAATTAATTTAAAATAATAATATAATAAACATCTAAGTGCGACTACCTAACTAAATAAAACAGTATGGTTTTACCATTGGTTCCACAGTTATGCAAATAGAATTGAGAATTCTTTTATAGATTTTCCCTGATTCCATTCCCATCTCCCTTTTCAAAAGCAATCAATCTTCTGGTATTTTCCTTTTCAATTCCAACAGATGTTTATCATATTATTTTTATTTATACATTTATACAGCTATAACCTATTTTTTTCTATAACCTATTTTTGTAACTGTCTGTCATGTACTTAAACTTTATATAATCTTATCATACAGAATGAGCCATTTGGTTTTTTTGGTAAATACTATAATTTTGGAATATTGGTGCATATAATTTCAGTCCATTCATTTGAATTACAACACAGGACTCTATTCCACGAGTCTCATACTTTTTTTTATACATATCCTACACATGTGTATTTTATGTTATTTCCAAGTTTTGTTACTAAAAACAATGCTGCAATTAAAACCTTTGGTACATGTTTTTCAAAGTATATGCCTAGAATTAGTATCTTTACGGGATACTAGTATATGGATAATATCTTTTAAAGTACTTAGGATAATAGTGAGAATTTGGGGCAATTTAGTTAATCTAACCCAGCTCAATTTCCTTGCCTAAAAATGAGGAGAGTAATTCCTACAGGATTTCATAAAGACTAAATGGGTCATCTTCTGTGAAAGTCATGTAAAATTGAGACAACAAATAGCCTCCAATTTTTTTTTTTCTTTCTCATTCTAAATTGTGTCTATGGGCAGAGAACTGAAGACACAGAGCTGTCATCAAAACAGTCAGCATTGCACACGTTTATCGAAGTCAGAGAACTCACCCATATAAATGAGAAACATCTACATTCTGCCTGAGTTTGTCTGGGTAACTTTTACTTTGATATTCAGAATCATCATCTTTGAATTTCTGAGTTTGTGACCTGCACAGGTGGGTGGTGTGTCTGTTTCTCTGATTTACAAAAAAAAAAAAAAAAAAAAAAGAAAAGAAAAAAAGAAAAAAAAATAGTGCCACTGAATCTTATTTCTTATTCTGTCCCTTTTCTCCTCCTCTATTTTATATTCATTTGCTTGTTCTTACTGAGTCTTCTCAGGCTTTTCAACCAAATGCAAACATTAAATGAAGGCTTTCCTGCAATTTCAAGGCAAAGCAAAGCAATTCCCCTAAAGGGAGAGAAGGCAGTTGTTGATTGTTCACAGACACAGTGAGGCTCAGCGTGCACCTTTGGAAGGAGAAAGGGAGGTCCAATCTCAGACTAGAAGGTCAGGAAAATAGTGCTGCCTGGGACAAGGTGTTGGGACTCGGATGAAGGAAATCAGAGCATATAGGTTGTACGTTTAGTGTGTTCCAGGCTCTGTCCCGGGCAGCCTCCTCACCTTCACAAGACAGGACAGAGGACGGCCTATGTTTATAGATTTCAAGGTTATGGAGAAGGTCAATGCTTCTCTTACATTTGCTCTTGCCTGAGAGAGCCTCATTTACTCTCTGATTGTTGATTTTTGATCTTCCGCATCCCCCAACATGTCAAAGGCTACGTTTTAGTTAGTAAACTAAAGATTTTACACATAATTGTATAGAATGTATGATTTTCCTTTATAATATAAACATATGATATAAACATAATGCTTCCCTTTGGCCCAGAAATTCTATACTAAATATAGCATGTAATAATACTGTGAAATCAGGAGAAAATATGTATGGAAAGGTATTTATTTCATCATTCTGTAGACCCACAATAAACAGAAATCATTAAATGAATGATAACAGAGGAGTAAGTAACTGAAATACTGTATATTCATGTTAAAAAATAGTATGCAGCCATTAAATTGAGGGTTTTTTTGTTTTGTTTTGTTTTTTAGATTTAAATTTTTTATTCATGAGAGACACAGAGAAAGAGACAGAGACACAAGCAGAGGGAAATGCAGGCTCCTTGCAGGGAGCCTGATGTGGGACTTTATCCCAGGTCTCCAGGGTCACACACGTCCTGAGCGGAAGGCTGACAGACGCTCAACCGCTGAGCCACCCAGGCGTCCCAAACTGAGGCTTAAAAAATTAGCAAACATACCAAAAATTGTCACATAAACTTAAGTAACCAAAATAAGGTAAAAAATGCAACTGGATTTCAACTGTGTAAATGCACACACTTTACATAAAGAAAATACATAAAAGGACTAAAAAATGCAAATAAAGGTAAAAATTGTTTATATTTCTCTGTCCTGATTATTGTACTATATATATATGGGGTTTTAAATATTTTTAGGTATTTTCATAATTTTTTTGTATTTTCATAATTTCTACAATATGTATGCATTTTTAATAATCAGAAAAACATCTATATTATGGAAAAAAATAAAATATCGCCACTATTTACAGGTAGTTGTTTGGTAACAATAGAAAAACTTGGAGAGTAAAAAGAAAATCTTTTGTTAGCCAAATATCGGCTACAGAACCATTCAAATTATTCAAATTCTAGGGCCTTGTTCATAAAATGAGGCTATATAACCAGATGGTTCATAGTCTAGTGTTGTCCTAATGGTTAAATGAGCAAATAAGAATGAAGGTGTTTTACAAACAGGTCATCAAACATACCACATTTTGCCAAAGCAGTCCTACTTTTTTTCATATAGATAAAAGGTCCTGTCTTATTTCCCCTAAAATTCCTCCCTGGCCTGAAGGTGTTGAATAGATGAGAGGCAGAAACAGTCTCCCATGAATGGAGTTCTGTTAGCGAGTTACTGTGGAAATATGTACGCTTTCAGGTGAAATAGATCTGGCAATTTGGGGAGTTTCCTCATACGGAAGGTAAAATTAACATCACACCTCTCACAGGGTTGCTCTGAAATCCTGATGACATCTCAATTTTGATGACATCTGTGAAATGCCTTTAGGGCATAGCCTGAAAGAGGGGTTCAGTAAAGGTTTTGCTCTGCCTCATATAATGCCAACTTTTCCAGTGAGTGGTGGCAAGCATTCTGCATTTTCTATTTTCACTGGTGGAAGTTATTAAGAAATACACAAACCTATAAACACAACTGAGTTAAAATAATGAACAAAGAATCAAGGCATAAAGTGCTCAATCATAACAGCAAAACAACTTTAAAAAAACTTCCAAAAAAGTCATTTCCATTAGTCATTTCCACTTTGTATAATTAATTAGGGTATTAATCTAATAGAAGGGCCTAGCCACTTCCTAAAGAGCCCATATACAAATACTATCACATTGGGATTTAAAATTTCAGCATATGGGTTTTGGAGGGACAAAAATATTCAGCCTAGAACATAGATATATAACCAAAGAATTGAAAACAAGATCTTTTTTTTTAAGATTTTATTTATTTATTCATGAGAGATACACAGAGAGAGTCACAGACATAGGCAGAGGGAGAAGCAGGCTCCCTGCAAGGATCCTGATGCAGAACTCGATCCCCAGGACTACGACGACCTGAGCTCAAGGCAGACGCTTACCCAATGAGCCACCCAGGTGCCACTGAAAACAAGATCTTAAAGATATATTTGTAAACACGTGATGTATATCACCACTATTTACAGCAGCTAAAACGTGGAAGTAACTCAGGACTATCAATGGATGAATGGATAATCACAATGTGAGATACACACACACACACACACACATACAATGTGATATTATCAACCTTAAAAAGAAGGCATATTCTGATATACACTATAAAAAGGATGTTTGAGACTATGCTCAGTGAGTAAGTTACTCACAAAAAAAGTTAAATACTATAAATTCCATTTATTTGACACACTTAGGGTGGTCAAAATCATAGATAGAAAGTAGAACAGCGGTTACCAGGGGCTGGAGGGTGGGGAAGGGGGAAATTCTTATTTAATGCATATGGAGTTTCAGTTTTGCTAGATGAAAAGAATTAGGGATGATGATAGTTGAATAATATTGCAATGTATTTAAAGCCACCGAACTATGCACTTGAAAATGGTTAAGATGGTAAATTGTATGTTATGTTTATACCACAATACAAAAAAAAAAATGGAAATAAAGAATTGATAACTAACAACTTAGGGGAGAGAGATAAAATAAAATAATAGATGAATAGAAAGGAACACAAGAAAAAAAAATATGAACAAAAATAAGTAGGATAAATAAACAAATATTAATGAAGTAGATTTAACCCAAATCTCATCCGTAACATTAAATTCATGTAGATTAAGTTTTCTGTGAAAAGACAGTGGCTGCCAGGCTGGATACATAAACAACATGCTGCAATGATACGCTATTTACATGAGACAAAATTTAAATATAAGAACACAAAGTGTGAAAGTAATTGAAAAAAGATGTGCAATGCAGACACTAACAAAAGCCTAAGTAGCTGTACTAGGATTGGGCAGATTAGCTTTTAAGACAAGAAGTATTACAGGGTGTATAGGAGAGCATTTCATAATATTAAGTTGATCAATCTATTAGGCAAATATATTAATCCTAAATTGTTTTTATCTAAGACTATAACTTAAAATGTGTGAACCAAAATTTGCTGAACCAAAAGGAGAAATGAGGAGGAGTTAAGACGGTAGAGTAGTAGGGAGACCCGGGCCTTGTCTTGTCCCTCAAACACAGCTAGATCAACTTCAAAACATTCTGAACAACTAGGAATTTGATTTGAGGATTAAGAAAACAACCTGCACAATTGAAAGCAGGTATATGTAAGGTTCAGAGACATGAATTGGGGGAGAGAAAAGCCACAGTGCCACGGAGGGAAGGGAGCCCTTTTCACCGAGAGAAGTCAAAGAGTGAGAGAATGAGCAAGAGAGCAGTGTGTAGGGTTTGCAAAAAAATGCTGTGGTGTAGGGTTCCCCTCGGTTGCACTGGGCCCTTTTTGGAACATTTGGAAGAGGGTTTTCCCTCTCCAAGGACAAAAGGCCCACCCAAAGCCACCGAGTGGCCATTCAATAGCAAGGGACAGAGGTGCCTGCAGAGGGCAGATAATCTGATCACAGCTTTTCGCTGTGCTTCACCGTAGACTCCAGGCACCCATGCAGGAGTGCAACTGCTTTTCTGGGACAGAAGAGCACCAGGCATAGCACTGGGATGCTCTCCTTTGCGGGAGGAGATCAGGTCCATGCTTTCCCAGCTACTTTAAGATTTGGAGCTTTGAATCCCACCCACTAGCCAGAGATAAAAGATGGGAGAACTGTGGTGCCTGGAATGGCAATGGCCAAGGCACAGACAGGTTGAGAGCAGAGATCTGATGAAAGCTGGGACACAGGAGGGGAGACTGTTCTCTTCTGTAAGGGTCCCCTGAGCAGTGGAGGCCACGCGTTCCCCTCCACAGGGCTAAGAGGGCAGGTTGATACCATCTTCTGCCCCTTTCCCTAGCCCCAGCCCACTAGAACTGTCAGACTTCAGAGAGAAACAAAGTACCTCCAGTAGGAGTTGATTACACCAAACACTGGTGTTTGTACCTGGCAAGGTATCTTTACTAGAGTAGGTCTGACTGTGAACCAGCATAGGGGGGCCTCTCCCTCAGAAAACGAACATAGGCCCCCACATGTACCACGCCTACTGATCATGGAGTGCTACAAAGTCTCAGCTTCAGTTCTGGCGGAAATAAGACTAGGTTTTTATTTATTTATTTATTTATTTATTTATTTATTTATTTATTTATTTAGAATGTGTTTATTTTGTTTTATTTTTAGTAGTTATTCTTTGGAGTCAAGCTTACAGTGTTGTGGTTGTCTGCTTGATTGCTTTTTTGTTCATTTTCCTTTTCTCTTTTCTTGGATCAGTTGTGTTGTTTTTGGTTTTTAAATCAGGCTTATCTTAATAAACAAGTCAAAGCACACCTACTCTAAGGTCCAAATACTCCCTCCCGCAAGCAATTCTGCAGACTCTGCAGAAGACAGACCTGAGGAAAGAGCAGCCAAAACACAAGAGCAAAGTGCACATAGCATATGCCAGAAACACTTCGTGAAGCACCAGGCCCTATACAATATATGACTGTTTCTTAATGTGGTATTACTGTCAGGAGCAGGAAGCATAACAAGCTTTCATAACACACAAAAGTCAGAAACCTAGACATAATGACAGGATGGAGGAATTATCCCTAAAAGAAAGATCAAGAAGATCAAAGCCAGGGATTTGCTCAAAATAGATATAAGCGATATATTTGAACAAAAATTTAAAACAACAATCAGAAGAAAACTAAGTGGGCTTGAAAGGATCATAAAATACACCAGAAAATCCCTGGCTACAGAGATAAAAGACCTAAAACTAGTCAGGCCAAGATTAAAAAATATAAATGCTATAATTGAGAAGCAAAATCAAATGGATGCAATCACAATGAAGATGGAAAAAAGCAGAGAAAGGAATAGGTGATATAGAAGATAAAATTATGAAAGATAATGAACCTGAAAAGAAGAGGGAAAGACAACTATTAGATCACGAGTATAAATAGGGATCTCGGCAATTTCAGAAAGCATAGTAATATCCATATCATAGAAGTCTGAGAAGAAGAGTAGAAAAAAGGGGCAAAAGGGGCAAAAGGTTTATTTGAACAAATTATAGCTGAGAACTTCCCTACTTGGGGAAGATAACAGATATTCAAGTCCAAGACAGATAACTCCCCTCAAAATCAACAAAAATAGGTTAACACCAAGACATATTATAGTGAAACTTGCAAAATAAAAAGATCAGGAGATAATTTTTAAAGCAGGTAGGGACAAAACATCTTTAACCTACAATGGTAGACACAAAAGATTAACAGCAGATCTTTCCACAGAAACTTGGCAGGCCAGAAAAGAGTAGCAGAATATATTCAATGTTCTAAATAGGCAAATATGCAGCCAAGAAGACTAGATCCATCAAGGCCGTCATTCAGAATAGAAGGAAGGATAGAATTTTCAAGACAAGTAAAAACTAAAGGAGTTCATTAACATTAAACCAGCTCTGAAAGAAATATTAAAGGGGACTTTTTGAGCAGGAAAGAGATGCCAAAAGCAACAAAGACTAGAAAAGAACACAAATATTTTATATGAACAGTGACTTTAGAGGGCATTGGCACTAAATTTGTATCTATCAGTAACTACTCTGAATGTAAATGGACTAAATCCTCCAATCAAAAGACATAGGGTATCAAAATGAGAAAACAAACAAACAATAACAACACAGGACCTATCAATATGTTATTTATAAAAGACTCATTTTAGACCCAAAGACATCTCCAGTTCAAAGTGAAGGGGTGGAGAACCATCTATCATGCTAATGGACATCAAAAGAAAGCCAGAGTGGCCATACTTGTATCAGAAAAACTATATTTTAAAACAAAGACTATTATAAGAGATGAAGAAGGACACTATATCATAAAGGGGTCTATCCAACAAGAAAATCTAATAATTGTAATATTTATGCCCCCAACTTGAGAGAGGCCAAATATATAAATCAATTAATAACAAACTTAAAGAAACTCATTGATGATAATACAGTAATAGTAGGGGACTTTAACACTTCCACTCACAGCAATGGACTTATGATCTAAGTGAAAAATCAACAAGGAAGCAATGGATTTAAATGACACATTGGATTGAATGGATTTAACAGACATATTAAGAACATTTCATCCTAAAGCAACAGAATACATTATTTTTGAATGCACGTGGAATATTCTCCAGAATAGATCACATACTGGGTCACAAATCAGGTTTTGACCAGTATAAAAAAATGGGATCATACTACATATATTTTCAGACCAAAATGCTATGAAACTTAAAGTCAATCACAAGAAAAAAATTTGGAAAGAATACAAATACATGGAGGTTAAAGAACATCTGACAAAAGAATGAATAGGTAAAACAGGGAATTAGAGAATAAATTAAAAAAAAATATATGGAAGGAAATAAAAATGAAAACATGACAGCCCAAAACCCTTTAGGGTGCAGCAAAGGCATTCCTAAGAGAGAAGTAAATAGCAACACAGGCTTTCCTCAAGAAGCAAGAAAAGTCTCAAATACCTACCTAACCTTACAGCTAAAGGTGCTGAAAAAAGAACAGCAAATAAAGCCTAAAACCAGCAGAAGAAGGAAAATAATTAAGGTCAGAGCAAAAATAAGTGATATAGAAATTAAAAACAGAACAAAACTGTAGAACAGATCAGTGAAACTAGGAACTGGTCCTTTGAAAGGCTTAACAAAACTGATAACCCCTTACCCACTCTTATCAAAAAGAAAGGAGAATGGACCTCAAGAAATAAAATCACAAATTAAAGAGGAGAAATCACAACCAGCACCATAGAAATATAATTATAAGAGAATATTATGAACAATTATATGCCAACAAATTGGGAAATCTGGAAGAAATGGATACATTTCTAGAAACACAAACAACCAAAACTGAAAGAGGAAGACAGAAAATTTGAACAGACACATAACCAGTAAAGAAATTGAATCAATAATCAAAAATCTCCCAACAAACAAGAGTCAAGGGCTGGATGGCTTCCCAGGGGAATTATACCAAACTTTTAAAGAAAAATTAATACCTATTCTTCTGAATCTGTTCCAAAAAAATATAATTGGAAGGAAAATTTCCAAACTCATTCTATAATGCCAACATTACTTGGTCCCAAAACCAAAGACCCCACTGAAAAGGAGAATTATAGCCCAATTTCCCTGATAAACATGGATGCAAATTTTTCAAAAGAATACTAGCTAATTAAATCCAACTGTACATTAAATGACTATTCCACAATCAAGTACTATTTATTCCTGAGCTGTAAGTAGTTCAATACCTCCAAATCAATTGATGTAATATACCACATTAATAAAAGAAAGGACTAGAACCATATGATCCTCTCAATAAATACAGAAAAAGCAACTGACAAAATACAGCATCTTTTTTTGATAAAAGCCCTCAAGAAAGTAGGGATAGAAGGAATATACCTCGACATTAAAAACATCATATATGAAAAACCCACAGCTAATATCATCCTCAGTGGGGAAAATCTGAGAGCTTTTTGCCTGAGGTCAGGAAAATGACAGGGATGTCCACTCTCACCACTAATGTTCAACATAGTACTGAAAGTCCTAGCCTTAGCAATCAGACAACAAAAGGAAATAAAAGGCAGCCAAATGTAAGGATATATAAGGAAGAAGTCAAACTTTCACTCTTTGTAGATGACATGATACTCTATGTAGAAAACCCAAAGACGTCACCAAAAAATTACTAGAGCTGATACATGAATTCAGCAACATCACATGATATAAAATCAACATACAGAAATCTGTTGCATTTCTATATACCAATAATGAAACAGAAGAGAAATTAAGGAATTGATCCCATTTACAATTACATCAAAAACCCATAAGATACCTAGGAATAAACCTAACCAGAGATGTACAAGATCTGTACACTGAACGCTATAGAACACTTATAAAAGAAATTGAAGATACAAAGAAATGGAAAAACATTACATGCTCATGGATTGAAGAACAATTTCTTTTTCAAAAGATTTACTTATTTTAGAGATAGAGGGGGAGAAAGGGAGAGAGAACATAAGCAGGAAGGGCAGAAGAAGAGGGAGAGAATCTCAAGCAGACTCCACACTGAGCACGATGCCCAATGCGGATTGGCATGAACCTGAGATCACTTCCTGAGTTGAAACCAAGAGTCAGCCACCCAACAAACAAAGCCAGCCAGGCACCCCTGAAGAACAAATATTTTTAAAATATCTATACTACCGAAAGCAATCTATACATTCAATGCAATCCCAATCAAAATAACACCAGTGTTTTTCACAGAACTAGAACAAACAATCCTAAAATTGGTAAAACACAAAAGACCCCAAATAGCCAAAGTAATGTTGAAAAAGCAAAGTGAGGTGGGAGACATCACAATCCTAGACTTCAAGCTCTATTACAAATAGACAAACAGATTAATGGAACAGAAAAATGAACCCAGAAATAGACCCACAGGTCTATGGTCAACTAATCTTTGACAAAGCATGAGATAATATCCAATGTAAAAAAGATAATACCTCCAAAGATGGTGTTGGGAAAACTGAACAACAACATGCAGAAGAATGAAACCGGACCACTTTTTCACGATACACAAAAATAAATTCAAAATGGATGAAAGATCTAAATATAAGACAGGAAACCATCAAAATTCTAGGGAAGAACACAGGCAGCAACCTCTTTGACCTTGTCCACAACAACTTCTTAATAAACACCTCTCCAGAGACAAGGGAAATAAAAGCCAAAATGAACTAGAGGACTTCATCAAGATAAAAAGCTTCTGCATAGTGAAGGAAACAAACAAAATTAAAAGGCAACTGACAGAATGGGAGAAGATGTTTGCAAATGACATATCAGATAAAGGGTTAGTATTCAAGATCTATAAAGAACTCATCAAAATCAGAACCCCCAAAAATAAGTAATCCAGTTAAGAAATGTGCCCAAGACATGAACAAACATCTCTCCAAAGAAGACATAGGAATGGCTAACAGACACATAAAAAAATTCTCAACACATCACTCAGCATCAGGGAAATACAAATCAAACCACAATGAGATCCCACCTCATACCTGTTAGAATGGTTAAAATTAACAAATCAAGAAACATAATATTGGTGAGGATGTAGAGAAAGGCAAACACTTCTGCACTGTGAGTGGGAATGCAAACTGATATGGCCGCTCTGGAATATAATATGGAAGTTCCTCAGAAATTTAGAAAAACAACAACCCTACAACCCAGCAATTGCACACAGGTATTTACCCAAAGGATACAAAAATGCTATTTGAAAGGACACACGCACCCCGATGTTTACAGCAACAACTATCGAAATTATGGAAAGAGCCCAAATGTCCATCAATTGATAAATGAATAAAGAAAATATGGTACATATATATATATGCAATGGAATATTACTCCCTCATAAAAAGAATTGAATCTTGACATTTACAAGGATGTGGACAGAGCTAGAGAGTATTATGTTAACTGAAATAAGTCAGTCAGAGAAAGACAAATATGTGATTTCACTCATACATTGAATTTAAGAAACAAAACAGATGAACACGGGGAAGGAAAGAACAAATAAAATAAGATAAAAACAGAAGGAGCCATAACAAAACAAGCTGAGTGTTGCAGGAGGGGAGGTAGATGGGAGGATGGGTTAAATTGGTGAGGGGCATTAAGGAGGGCACTTATTAAGATGACTAGGTATTATGTATAAGTGGTGAATCACTAAAATCTACTCCTGAAATTAATACTACATTATATATTAAATAACTTGCATTTAAAAAATAATAATATAAGGATCTCTGGGTGGCGCAGCAGTTTGGCGCCTGCCTTTGGCCCAGGGCGCGATCCTGGAGACCCGGGATCAAATCCCACGTCAGGCTCCCAGTGCATGGAGCCTGCTTCTCCCTCTGCCCATGTCTCTGCCTCTCTCTCTCTCTCTCTCTCTCTCTGTGACTATCATAAATAAATAAAAAAATAAAAATAATAATATAAAGATAAATGAAAAAATATCATATTCTTAGAAAAATATATTAACATATCCCTATTAAAATTTGATAAAATAATCAGACAAAATTTTAAAGACATAAAATAGGTCAGCAAAATTATTAACAAAATTAACTATACACACTATACGGCAAAGAAGAAATGTAAATGCACACATATTCAAGTGTATATTGCAAAACTATAAAAAGTGACTGCATACTAGACCTTAAACTGAGTATGAACACATTATAAAGAATTAAAATTGTACATAATTAGGGGTGCCCAGTTGTTTAAGCATCCAACTCAATTTTGGCTTAGGTCATGATCTCAGGGTCATAAGATTGAGCCCTGTGTTGGGTTCCATGTTGAGTGTGGAGCCTGCTGGGGATTCACTCTCTCTGTCTCCTTCTGCCCCTTACCACTTGTGCATGTTCTCTCAAATAAATAAATAAATAAATAAATAAATATCATGAATAGTTTAATATTTTTATGCAAAGAAGTAAATTTAAATATCAATAAAAATGTACCATAAGAAATCTCCAAATAGTGAAAATAAAGAAATATAACTAAAGAAACCATGGAACCCACAAGAAATCACAATGGAAACTGGAATGTTTGCTCAATATACTAGATGGAAATAAATGATGAAAATAAGAGCAAGAAACAATGAAGTGGGAAACATGCATCCATAAGAGGAAATCTACGAAGGCAAAAGCTGGATCAAAATTGTGGAAGAGAAGACACAAATTACCAGAATCAGGAATGGGAATATCATTAAGATCCTATCGAGATTTAACAATAAGTTTTATGAACAGTATCTTAAAAATTTATTTGAAAATATAGATAAAACAGACAAATTCTTTTCAATTCCTTGAAAAACATAAATACTGAATGGATACAAGGAGAGTAGAAAATCTAAGTCTACATATATTAGAGTGATAAAAAATTTACAGAACACTTTTTCTACAAGTAAATTTCCAAGCTCAGGTAGCATTACTTTTAAATTATTCCAAAATTTAAAGAATAAATAGCATCAGCCTTACACAAAATTGTATGTAGAATAGAATATGAAGGAATACTTCTTCTTTCTATGGGTTTATTATATATAGCCTTGCTTCAAGACCGAAGACATTTCAAGAATGAAAATTCACAAGGCAATCTCTTGCATGCACATAAATGAAAATATCTTAATAAAATATTTAAAAATGAACACTACATTATTTAAACGAGATGATACAGCACATCCAAGTGGAAACTGTTCCTGAATGTTAGGTTCATTTCACATTTGAAGTTCAATCAATCAATGCAATTCTCTGCACTAAGGAATAAAGGGGATATGATTATTTCAATACAAAAAAAATGTGTAAAATCACCATCCATTTATGAAATAAACTTTCAAAAACTAGGAATAAGAGGGTACTTAATCTGATACAAAATTCTGTAAATACAGATAAAATTGTATTTTGTGGTAAATTATTAAGAACTGTTCTCAGAGATCAGGAACCAAAAAAAAAAAATCACTATTACTATATCTGTTTAATGAAAAATATATTAGGAATTTGCTGTGGTCTAAATATTTGTGTTTCTCCAAAATTCATGTTGAAATTCTAACACCTAAATGTGATGGGCCCAGTAGATGGTGCTTTTGGGAGTTTATTGGGTCGTAAGGAGGGAGCTCTTAGGCATGGAATTAATGTCCTTTTAAAAAGATATTCCACAAAACTTCCTAGTTCTTTCCCCAATGGGAAGATTCAATGAGAAGTGTACAACCTGGAAGAGGGTACTCACCAGACCAAGTTGGCCCCCTGAACTCAAACTATCAGCTTCCATCAGTGTGAGAAATAAATTTGTATTGTTTATAAGCCACCCAGCCTGTGGCATTGTGTTATACCACATATATATATGAAAGAGAGAAATTTGTTTATATGAAAACTTTTTTTTAAAAAATCATACAACATATATTAATATTAATAGACAGATTTAGGAACAGCAATGCATATGCAATTATATATTACATTTCCATATGCTAGGAGAAAAAGCTATTAGAAAATAAAACGTTAAAATTAAAGGTAACTTTTACAATAGTATCTAAATAACATCAAATGGGATCCCTGGGTGGCGCAGCGGTTTGGCACCTGCCTTTGGCCCAGGGCGCGATCCTGGAGACCCGGGATCGAATCCCGCGTCGGGCTCCCGGTGCATGGAGCCTGCTTCTCCCTCTGCCTGTGTCTCTGCCTCTGTCTCTCTCTCTCTCTGTGACTATCAAAAATAAATAAAATTTTTTTAAAAAAATAAATAAATAACATCAAATGCCACTTGATGGGATAAGCACTGGGTGTTATACTCTATGTTGGCAAATTGAATTTAAATTAAAAATATAACATCAAATACAAAGGGAAAATGTAAGATGAAGTATGCAAGATCTTTACATAGTCAATGAGAAGAGGGAGAGAGAAAGGAAGAGAGATGTATCAGTCAAATGCATCAATACATAATAAAATTAAATAATCTATTATTAAAAATACTTTTCAAAAGGTAGTTTGCTTTATCTTTTTTTCTGGTTTTGTTTTGTATTGTTTACTTGTTTTACATTTTATATGTGAATGAAGTGGAAACTGACAATGATCTTCTGAAGAAATAACACAAGTGAGTAACTTAAACTAGCAGATATCAACACTGTATAAAGCCATACTAATTAAGACAGTGGTATAACATTGATAAAAAGTTAGGCAAATAAAAAAAAGAGTAGAATGTAAACCTAAAACTGCTCTTGAAAATATATCTTTTTAAAACAATGGAACAGCACAGAGAGGTCAGAAGCAGATCAACACATGTAAAGTGGCATGATTTATGATGAACGGAACACTTGGGCCACAGGAAAAATGCCTGCCTTTTCAATAAATAGTAAACATGCACTTGTATATCCATAGTGGAAAAGTGAATTTATACTCCTATCACACACCATAAACAAAATGAATCCCAGATGGTGATAAATCTAAATGTGAAACTTGGAACAATACATACTCTAAAATGCAACATATAGTATAATTAATTTACCACTTGGTGTAGGGAAAAAGTACTAATATAAGTAGTGCTATCCATAAAAGAAAAGTTTTATGAGCTATATTAAAATGAGCTACATTAAAAATAAAATTTTCATTTTGTATCAAATACCTTTAAGAATAAAAATAAATACATAAATAAAAATAAGAAAAAATACTTACAAAACACATATTTGGTCAAGAACTCATATCTAGAATATATAGGGAGAATACATATAATACTCTAACAAAAAAAAATAGTAGATAAAATAAATAACTGTAAAAAGACAAAGAAAAAATAATGGAGGAAGTAAATGAGGGGGGAAGAGGATTCAAAATCTTTGAATAGGTATTTTATAAACGTTGAGTAAATATGTGAATAATTTCTTAATACCATTGATCAACAGAGAAATTTAAATAAAAACCAGGATTAATTGCACTAAGTCATTTGCATGATTAAATTTAGTATAACTTTTTTTAGGCAAGGAGGGACAGAGGGGACAAGAGAAAGAGAATCTCAAACAGACTCCTTTCTGACCACAGAGTCCAACATGGGGCTCGATCTCACCACCTTGAAATCATAATCTGAGCTAAAATCAAGAGTCAGATGCTTAATTGAGCCACCCAGGCACTCTAAACTTAATATAATTCTAAATATAAAAAGAGATGGAGCAAATCTGAACTTTCATACTGGGACAACTACTTCACAAATTTGTTTGAGATTATCTGTTAAAACCAAACATATGATATCTAACAACCTGTTTCCTACAAAGATAAGAGAAATGCCTAAATAGGTACCGTAAATATATATACATATATTATATATATGATATATATATATCATATATAAATGTTTATAGCAACAGTACTCATAGCAGCCCAAATTGGAAACAGTATAAATGTCTATGAAAATAGACAAATAAATGGTGATGTACTCATACAATTAATTAATATGTATCTACAGGTTTTAACAGTTTCCTGTATGTTTTGGATAACTGTCCTCTATCAAAAATGTCTTTTACAAATATTTTAGCCCAGTCTGTGGTATGCCATCTAATTTTGACAGTGTCATTTCCATAACATTTTTTTATTTTAATAAAATCCAACTTATCAATTATTTCTTTTGTGCCTTTGGTGTTATATCTAAAAACTCATTGCCAAAGCCAGGGCCACCTGGATTTTCTCCTATATTATCTTCTAGGAGTTTGATATTTTGTATTTATATTTTATTCTATGATGATTTTGAGAATTTTTTTTTGGCCTGGATTTTCAAAAGAATGGAACTTAAAATTTAAAACCCCAAATGTTCTGCAGAGATAGTGGGGATAAGGAGAAAATAATTTCTTTCATTTATTGAAGATCTAAATGGAGTCTGGTAACCTACTGAATCAAGCGGGACATAGAGTATCTAAGAATATATCATCTGGAAAGGGGCCTGGCAAATTGGTCTTCTTTGACAGTAATGCGTTTAATGGGTCATTAACAGGTATTATAGAAGGTAGATAAAAATGGATCTCTTTGTTGAATAAGTTCTGAAAAACTTTGCTTTACATGCAACATATGCCTTTACCATCAAAATCTTTATGGCCTTTAATGTGTTAGTGATTCTTGTGATTTTCCAAATGGGCAATACATTTAGAAGTTTTCCTAGCTCATTTTACTGAATAAATTTTTTTTTTGAAAACTGGAGTTTTGAGCGGAAAACATATATTTCATAGATAAGAAAATAATCTCATGACATGAAGTTCAACATTATGCTGAAGGTCATTCAGTTGTTGGAACATTCAGGATTGGAAAAAATTGTCTAATCACAATCCGTATTAATTTCACTTCCATCTACTTCTCCCTGAAGGAAGTGAGAATTCATTCATGAAATAACTATTTATGGATCACCTATTATGGTTTTGTGGACATGGGGAATCTCATTACAATGCTTATGCCTTAAAATTGAACTCTAGTGCCCTAAAAGAAATAATTTTTTATCATGATATAAGGGAATATGTTATGACTGAATAATTATTCCAAAGTTTTAGGAATTTATGTCTTTCTTTTTAAGATTTTTATTTATTTAATCATGAGAGACACACAGAGAGAGGCAGAGACATAGACAGAGGGAGAAGCAGGCTCCCCATGGGGAGCCCGATGTGGGACTCGATCCCAGGACCCCAGGACCATGACCTGAGCCAAAGGCAGATGCTCAACCACTGGGCCACCCAGGTGCCCCCAGGAGTTTATGGCTTAACGTATACACTGTCAGCTCTATTCGGTCCTTTATAATTAGTGTGGTACCATGATTAACTGAGTGCTGCTTATGTCATTTGGGGGCATTCATGATTTGCTCTAGTGACCTCATTTATGGGAACTATATTTAGGCATCTGTTTGTGCAGTGACTTTGTGAAGATGCCATTTTTGTGATTGGTGATTATGCAGTCAAAAAAAATTGTGCCTTGATCATGAGTTTATATTCTCCTATAAAAACATCATTAGTTAAATTCTTCTGCAATCCACTTCAGTCTTTGCAGAGTTGGATAAACGCAAAGTTTGGGCACATGTATTCCTCAGAGTGTCAAAAAAAGGCTTGAGATGACAGCCCTCAGTGAGAATTCTGAGCAAAGATTAACATTATGAAAGAGCTTTGTCCATCTGTTAAAGAGAAGCTAAATCTGATTCAGCTTGAGCCCAACACATGCATTTCCAGAGCAAAGCTCTCTTCCAGCAAATCTGACAGTCCAGGTAATGCAGCATTTATTATTAGTGTCACACTATGAGCAGAAAGCTAATCTTAATTTTTTTAAGTGTCTTACAGATTTACGATTTGACTTTAGTAATATGGCTGCGCCTAATAATATGTTGAGGCATATCAAGAGTAACAGTGGATGATATATTTGTAGAGGTCATTTGTACAATGCGTATCTACCAAGATTTCCCAGGCCTATTACAAAGCGAATTAAAATAAATTTCAAAATACATAAAGTTTTCTTAACAAAATTTTACATTCATTAGTTAATTTTGAAAAGGTTCACAAAAATCCTTGTATAAACAAATTTTGATCACTCTTAGCATAAAACAAAACAAAAAAAAAACTTCAGAATATCCCACTGGGTATGCTCACATGAGGAAAGAATAGTTTCATTAAAAATTATGATCTCATCCTGACTATAATGTGAAGAAAAGACCAAGAGTTCACAGAAGCATGCAGATAACTGGTAAGAATCTTAGATCTTTTACCTACTAGTCATGTGACCAAGGGCAAGATAGAAAACTTATCTGATCTCAGCTTCCTTATCTGGTAAATGGACACAGTGAAAATAACTGTGTCATGTGTATTAAAAAGTGAATAACATAACATAATTAGAATGCTACTTAGGATAAAATAGATATACAAGAAATAATTGCATCTTTTCCTTTTTCATGTAAAAAGTTTTCATTTACAGAATACATAACACCTAGAGAAAGGAAGAAAGGACATTTGCTCTTGTCTCACTAATTTACTGACACAAGGCTATATTGTGTAATAAAAGAAAATATTGTGAATCATTCAAATAATGAAGATTGGACAAGATCCAATTTATATTACACAATCCGTTACAACACTTGGGTTTCCTTAAATATGTCTCCTAAATGACACCCGGGAGATATGGAAAATACTTGGTTTAAAATAAAATGTAAATTATATTTGGCAGTTTACAATACTACTAAGTCCCTTTTCTTTTGGAAAGGATGTAGTAATGAAAATCTCTCCTTTTCCACGAGTTTGGCAGGACTACCGTCACAAAATACTACAGACTAGGTATCTTAAAAAATCAACTTTATCTTCTCACAGTTCTGGGGACTGGAAATTCAATATCAAAGTGTCAGCAGGTTTAATCACTGCTGAGGGCCCTCTCCTTGACTTGGAGATTGTCCCTGTCTTGGAGATGTGTCCCTGACACAACTGTCCCTTAGGCCCTGTGCCTCTGTGTCCTAATCTCCTCTTCTCTTAAGAATATCAGTCATTTTGGATTAGGGCCCACCCTTAAGACCTCATTTTACCTTAACTGCCTTATAAAAGTTCTATCTCCAAATGCAGTCACATTCTAAGGTACTGGGGGTTATAACTTTAACACATAAATGGGGAGAGGGGCAAGGACACAATTCAGCCCATAACACTTTCCCATCATTATCCGTAGAAGACAGGACAAAATATATGGAATAATTAATTATTTTCAGAAGTTGGATTTCAGGCAGCACAGGAATATATTTCTGAGAGAAACAAATATGGTGAACGTCATTTCTTAGACCACTGAACATGACTCAACAATAAAAGAAAACCAACTACTAAGAGGTGGGGAAAGAAATTGTGCTAGAAAAACAGAAAAGGGACTTTTGGGTATGGACAGTAACTGATACAGTAGCCTTGGTTCAGAGAAAAGTCATGGAATATTCCTTAAAACAAAGTTATTTCGGTTTTCTGTGTCTACAATTCTTGAGGGTGGGTGATAGTCAAGAAAATGAATACACAGTAAGGGAGGTTTTGCAGGTACCCTAGTGAGATCCAGGGCAGGTCTTCACTTTGTGGTGGTAATAGGAAACAGTGTAATGAACGGATTTTAATATATAAAGAGTTTAAAATACACTTATCTACATATCTACATTGATGTAGATATAGAAGATAGATATAAGTATGATATGAATGTATATGAGTATAGATACAGGTATAGATAGAAATATAGACATAAAGTTGATAAGACTTCCTTATGATTTTAATGTAGGTCATTAAAGATGTGGAATCAAATATGCTAGAAAATTTCTGTCTTGAGGATTTGAGGGGTGTGGATCAATTTAAAAATTGTGGAATACAGAGAGAGAGTGTAGGACAATTAAAAACATTGTTGTCTTAGGGCTACAACAATACTACCCCCAAAAAAGAAAGAAATGCCAAAGCCCAAAGCTATTTCTGAGCAGAATTAGGAAAAAAGCTTCATCTATTGCAAGGGTCCCAGAAGTGATAATTCTATCAATTCTTGATAGAGATTACCACGGATGCATATACAATTTGGGTCCCACTTCTGAGATAGCAATTGATCAATCAAATTAATGATACAAAGTAGCAGAATAAAGTTTGAGTCTACGTGTTTATGAGTGTCAGGTGGGCCTGAAATATAATCAAAACAAATCCATCCAGGATCTGGACTTTGGAAAATACTGGCACAATCAGAATCGATTTTTCTACTAATCTGTATAAAAATAAGCAAAAACAAGTAAGCCTATTTAAAGTCAGGTGAAAAAGAAAATAAAGGCAGGTGAATACCAAGAGGAACATTTGCTCTACCATGAAAAAAAAAAGTAAACTCAGACTGGTAAACTAACTCTAACTGGGGAATTCAGATCCATGCAAATTTCTGAGACCTCTGCAAAATCACTAGATGAAACTGACCAACATTAAAGATCGTTTTCCATGATTCTCAATTTTCATGTAAAGATGGAAACATTTACTCTCTGGCTACTTGATAAAAACTCTCAATTTATTCAAAAGGTAATTGAATTTGGTGGTTTTGAAATCCCTGGGTTGGTCTCCAATTTGTTTAGGAAATCAGGCACATCATCCTCAAGTCCAGTTTAGGTGATATAAAGGGATGGAGAAAGTTGTCTCTTCAGAGAAGACAACAGGAGACAACACCGAGAACCACAGGCCATGGATTCTACATCTAGCTCCTCTACTCACCTAACAAGTACAAGTGGTTTAATACTTCTACCTCTCAATTTCCTTATTTATGAAATGGGAATAAAGTTCACATGGAGAACTATAAAGATTATATTATTTTGGGAATTTAAACAATAAATAATATTATTTTCTCTAATATCAATTTATTTAACAAACACAGGGTTCTTACTGTGTGGAGGCCGAATTTAATGGTAATAATCACAATACAAAAGTCCCTATCCATGAGGATATTTGAAGAGAAAAAAATAGACAATAATCAGAAATTAATTAACAAAAATATAGTGGAAAAATATAAAGGTGAGTGAAATAAAAATTTATAAAAGCGAAAGGGATTTGTAAAAAAAATAAAAAAGATGTATTTATTTTAGAATTAGAGTGAGCACATATGAGTGTGGGAGGGGCAGAGGGAGAGAGAATCTTAAGTAGACTTCCTATGGAACATGGAGCCTGATACAGGGCTTGATCTCACCACTCTCATGACCTGAGCAGAAACCAAGAGTAAGACGCTTGACCTACTATGCATGAAGGCTCCCCACAAATGGGATAATTTTGATAAATTTCGTCATGACTATACCCTGAAAACAAACCTGGATAAAATCTAGGATCAAATCATTCAGTGGTCCAGAGGAAGAATGTAACAAGTAGAACAAAGAGCTAAAGCAATAGTTTTGAAATAGAAGCCACTTTGGTGTCTTCAAGAATAGCTAGTGCCCTAGGCTGGTGGGCAATAGATTATAGATGAGAAAAAAGAGGGTTAGATCTCTGAGCATTTGATTTCAGTGATTTAAATGGAGATGATGGGGCCTTTACTTTTGGTGGTGGGAAGTTATGAGAGGAGTCTTACTCATATAGAATGGTTTTTCTTAAGTTTGAAGAAATAAGTGGCTTATAGGTTGGATTACATATGTTAGAGAAACACAAGAATAAAAGTTATTTACCAGATATTGGGTTTAGCCAAATAGTAAATTATTTAATAAGAGAGATACTTCTTAGCTGATCTCACCAAGCAATATCCAGGGGTAAATTTGATAGTATCTAAGAACTTCTAGGAAATTAAAATGTTTTTTGGACATTAGATGATGTCATGTAAACACTAAATGTATAATACCCCACAGTGTTCCATAATTTAAAAAATAATTATACAACTAATACAATCTAATTGTAAAATAATTAGCATAAGAAAAAAACCCAATAACCATAAACCTACCACCCAAATACAACCACTATTAAGAAATGAATGGATAGGGGCAGCCCAGGTGGCTCAGTGGTTTAGCGCCGCCTTCAGCCCAGAGCCTGATCCTGGAGACCCCGGATGGAGTCCCACGTCGGGCTCCCTGCATGGAGCCTGCTTCTCCCTCTGCCTGTGTCTCTGCCTCTCTCTCTCTGTGTCTCTCATGAATAAATAAATAAAATCTTTAAAAAAAAAAGAAATGGATAGATAGATAGCTAGATAGATAATCTGCAGTTACAAATACCTTTACATTTTCAGGAATTTGCTTTGAGTAAACTATAAATGCATGTAGACATACATATATGTATATATGTTTAAGATTAGAATAATAAAATTTATCACATCAGTTCGTTCATCTATATATCCCTCTAGTCATCCATATTGATTACTAAACGTATTTAAGCTAATTAACAATATAGCAATTTTCATTTTTGAAGATAGGACTTTTGAAGCATCCAGATGACCTGACTTTATGACTCTGTCTTCTTCCCTCTTCATTTCCATATATAGAAACAACAAAAGTGCTTTGCAGGACAGGATGACCTTAATGAGGACATAGAGTAACTGATAAATAGAAACCATTCTGACTCTACAAAAGATCAGAAAAAAAATTTATCATCCCTATTTTTTTTCTTGCTACCATTGACTTGAGAAATTTGTTGTAACATGAAAATTTAAAAAACCCTGCAGACTTTGAGGGAGGAATTTCATCAAATGCTAATGTTCAGGTAATAGCACATACAAATAGAATACATGCATCTGTGAAATATTAAATATCTGTGCAACGTATAGTTATTCCAAAGTCATTCATTTTATATAAGATGTTAGGTCTTGATCCTCCTTCCAATTTGACTTTGCTACTCTGCTCCTGATAGAATTTTTTTCAAGTAATGGCTATGCATATGGATATAACAGCAGTGTAGATTTTAGCTTCACACCATTCGCATTACCCAAGTCAGGCTCCAATGAGTTAAAAAGAAAACAGTATAAAATCTGATATTTTAGTATTTTAGTTAAGTATCCATTTTTGGTACGTTTGTATATGCGATTAACCATTACAAGGAAAGAGAGAGAAAGCCTATTTTTTTATAAATTTTAATTAAGTCAAAAATAACATCACTGAGCATGGAGAATCAAAGTTGATCAAGTCAAGTCCTCTGTTGTATGTAAAAGGACTAGACAGTTGCTGAACAGTTGTGAGGATTGTATTTAAGTGCTAGCTTTATTTTGTGGTACTTGACAACTTAGTTAAACGCAGAAAATCAAAGTTTCTTTACCACTAACCTGAGAGAAGTAATAGGTCAAGCACATTAAGATAAAAATATTAATTGTTTAAACACTTTCAATTAATTTAGCAAACATTATATAAAACAAAGTATCAATGAATTCAAACGAGGCAAGGCTTCCTGAAAGACGGGAGATGAGCTATGGCCTTAAGGATGAAGAGGAGGTGGCTTGATTGATAAAAAGGATGGGGGAAGAAGAAGGCTTTCTAGGCATGCACACAAGCACACAGAGTATAATGCATTAGAATGTACTAGTATTTTAGGAGGACCACTCATAGAGTTCAGGTCACCAAAGAGATTACAGTCATAAGTAGAAGCCTGGCTAGGAATGGTGTCTAGCCCACAGTGGACATTTCATCAGACGTATTCGATTAATAAGCCCATGTCGTAGGGTCATGTAATATAAAAGCCAAAATAGCATGATTAGATGAACCTTATTTATCCTGAAGTGTGATTGTTGTTGGTAATACTCTTGGCCCTGATATCAGAGCGCTGATATTTAGAAATTAATGAGACAGGATCCTGATACTGTTTTTTCTGTTAGTATTCTTAGGGTTTTTGAAAAGGTGTCTTAAGGCCTATAGTTCTAAGTGATAAGCAACTGTACCTTTATATCACTTCTTCTGGTCAGATGTGTATTCCCTACTCTCCGTGAATCTAAATTACTCTTTCTTGGAGGTAAAACAATTATTCCCAAGTTAAATCTCTTGAGCAATATTTTATTCAATTTTCTTATCTTTATCAAGATTTCTTTTTCTCTCTCATTTTCTCTGTTTTAACACTAACAGAAGCTAGAGTTAAAGTGAGAAATAGATTCCCTCAATAATACTCCCATTTAAAGGTCACTTATTTACAGAGACATATTTCAGATACTGTATTAATACTTTCAAGCCAATTTGTTGTTGTTGTTGTTGTTGTTGTTGTCGTTTTTTTCTCATTAAGAAAATCTCAAATATGGGACACCTGGCTGGCTCATCTGTGTTTGGCTTGGTTGTGATCTTAGGGTCTTGGGATTTAGCCCCATTCTGACTCCCAGCCAGTGGGGAATCTGCTTCTACTCCCTCTGCCTGCCACTGTGCCTATTTGTGCTCACGTTCTCTCTTTCCGTCAAATGAATAAATAAAAATCTTTTTTAAAAAAAGAGAAAAATCCCAAATGTAATGAGAACAGTAAAATAAATATCCTAATGCTTGAATAATGATTTTAGGGGTTCTTATTCTCTAAACTGTTTCTTCGCAATACAGGATGATGAAATTTTACTGTAATGAAGTGAAACACACCATCCATAAACCAATACTGTTCAGTTTAAAAGACTCTACAAAGGGTCTAAAAAGAGCTGAATGTTGGATATTCCCCCATTTTTAATGACTCCAAACCAGTCCAAATGTATTCCATAAATAGAGTACTTTTGCCTGTGTTTGTAAATTTGTAAATACAAAGATTTAGCATGTCGCCAATTGCTGTGTCTCCACTCACTCATTTATTCATTAATGTATTCCATGCTTCAGGGGCGGCAGAGGATAAAGAAGGAGAGCTGGACTTTGACCAAACTGAAGGATTTTTCATTACATATGTAGAGCTCAAACTCTTTGTTCTCCTGTGTAGTTGAAGAACTGAGATGTTATAACAAGGGAATGGTCTGGTCATTTTTTGTTTCTCAATCAGCTTGCTCTTGTTGAAGGAGGGAAAGTGGATTAATGAATCTGGAGGTGGGGATGAGCAGTAAAACTGATAAACCGGATATAGATTAAGAGAACATTAGATTCGTCTGAAGGCAAAATAATGAAGTCTTAAAATTAGGTCGTGACAGAATGATTAGAAATGAGGGGCAGTATTCAAAACACTTATATGGAAGAAATTGTAATGTGGAGCTATGGCACGAGAGAGGAGGAACGGCAAGTTTTGTGTTGCCTTTCAAGTAACCGGTGATAATATTTACAAACCTATGGAACCATACTATTTATTTATTCTATGAGACTGTGAGGAAGGAGTTAGTTGTGGGATATAATATCTCAATGCTTAGTGAATAACAATTTGACAATCTTAAATTCTTAGGCTATGGAAGAAAGATGACCACGTAAGAATGAAACTAAGGTTAGAATATAGGGTGTGGGAAGGGGGTCAGGGCAATATCATCAACAACCTTGATGACCTTTCTTCTTTAAACTACAAAAATAAAAAAATAAAAAAAAAACTACAAAAATAAAAACAAAAAAACAAACCATCAAAAAAACTTCATGGCAGTGGTGGTTTTATAAATTCAAACGTAGTTGAATGTGGTTTGAATTTTAAGGAGAGTGTCATCCAGTTTGTTGGTATCAATTCTTCAGGAAACACAAACTGAGGATTTTGATGCGAATTTGCAGGAACTGAAAACTTCTGAGACAGGAAGGAGAAACCAGAGGACAATAAAAATAGGAATAGACCAAGATTCTGTACATTTCTTTAATAGATTTTATTTATTTATTTGACAGAGACAGAGATAGCAAGAGCGAGCATGAGGAGAGGTAGAAATAGGCCCCCTGCTGAGCAAGGAGCCTGATGCAGGGCTTCATCCAAGGACCCAGGGATCATGACCCGAGCTGAAGGCAGACACTTAACCTACTGAGCTACCCAGGAAGCCTGATTCTGTACATTTCTAATGTGAGCTTCATTCCATACTGTAGACTTATGTTGGCGGTCTCAAATTCTGAAAGAATCAGAATCTACCTGGTGCTAAGTAGTGTGTATGTGTGTGTGTGTGTGTGTGCGTGTGTGTGTTTGTACTCACCACTCTTTTCCATATTCCCATTGTGCCCAATGACAGAAATAGCAGGCCAGCTAACAAAGTCAGAGAGTTTTATATTCTAACTCACTTCAGAGTGCTATATATATCAGCAAAGTAGCACCATGATAGGGCATTTTCTGATAAATAGTAAGAACTCACATGACTTAGTTCAGTAGTGGTTGTTGCCACAGTCCAAATTCTTTGCCTCCATGATAGATAATGATGAAATGGAAATTGGCCATAGAGATGTCTTGTAATTCTATCCTATTTAACCACCTTGACTATTGAAATCAACTATGGACTCAAGGCTGAGGCAATGGTAACACAGAAATTACATCAAGAGGCTGAAAATAAATCTCATGGTAAAAACCAAGATCAGGGCCTGAGTAAGTGATCCATCATAGTCTAATACTGACACAATGGACTGAATTCAAGTTTTATTTACTAGTTTTGAGTAAAAAGGTTATACAAAGCTATATGGAACTGTCATCAGAGTCGGCATCATGGATGGGTATGTCAGATAATAGGAATTTAATTAGCAAGTGTTTGGAGATCCAAAGAAGAGCGAATTTGATCATTTGATATCTAATTTTGTAAATGATCTCCTTTGTCTTTAATAATCTACTTATTCTCTTATAATTCAGAAGGAAAGTCAAGTAGGTTGAAAAGTATACTGCATTTTTAATTAAAAAAAGGCAGGGGAGGGGTTTATACCCTGTTTGACTCACCATATGGGAGTTAAGTAAATTTACTTAAATTATCTGAGTTCTGGTTTCTTCTTTTGTAAGCTAAGGGTAACAAAACCCAGCCTGTCTCTTTCTTGGCCATTGTTTTATTTTATTTTTTTAAAGATTTTATTTATTTATTCACGATAGACATAGAGAGAGAGAGAAAGAGAGAGAGAGAGGCAGAGACACACACAGAGGGAGAAGCAGGCTCCATGCACCGGGAGCCCGACATGGGATTCGATCCCGGGACTTCAGGATCACGCCCTGGGCCAAAGGCAGGCGCTAAACCGCTGAGCCACCCAGGGATCCCCCTTGGTCATTGTTTTTAAAGACATGGAGGGAAAACACTATAGAGGATGGCATCGATGTTATTATTGAATGATTTGTCTTGTTTTATCCTCTAAATTTGAATGTGTGAGATCTTTTTGAAGGCATAGTATAGTGAGGACACTTTGGGAAAGTCCAAAATTCTACAGGCATTTCAATGTTAGTTCTTCTATACAGTGAGGCTTTTATTTTTCCTTTGCAAGTGTTAACACCAGTATTAATCATAAAATCATTTGGAGCCTTCAAGGTTTCAAGAGTCATGGGATAAAAATGAGACTATTCATAAATTTAATGTATGTTTGAGTCATTACCAAACATAAAGCATTCCTCTGGTAATTAAAAAGGTACATTTATGCATATATGTGTGAGTGTACATATGTATGTATGAAGTGAGTGTGCATGTATGTGGATTTTCGCTATACAGAGATCGCTTTTAAAATTAGTGATAATAATGAGATTGACCTATCACATAAACATCTGCCTATCCCAATCAATATTGCTCTTTTAACATGCATATAGAGGGATTTAAAATTGAGTATTTGTTAAGAATATTCAAAACTATGGAATAAATATGTAGAATTACACAGATGGTATAAATCTTTTGACAGAGCTCAGTAACTTTTGTGATTAACTGGCAATTGCGTTGGCTCAGAATATGAAAATAAACATTTCTGGCTGGATTACGTATACCATAAGCAAAAGACCATTTCGAACTAAGTATTCCAATGCCCACACCAGTTAAATATTGTATGAGTATCATTCAAAGGTGCTAGTTCAGCAGGAAGCCTGGGCGGAGGAAATGACTTCCTTAGGTAAAATGATGAGCTCATTTAATCAGCTTCCAAATTCTTGACAGGGATTAATCTTCCATTAGGAAAGCAGGAAACTCCTCCAAATCAAACACATGGAGGGTTGTTCACCATTTTAGCAAAGAGGTTTCCTTTTTTATTGTGGTCATCAAATACCTTCTATATTAGCACTTTATACACTGATAGTTATTTGCAGCTGAATCAAAACTAAATTCTATTACTATGAGTAGTAAATAAATATGATTTATTGAGCACAAATTATATGTTAGGCACTATGCTATGCAGCTTGCATGCCTAACCACATGCTAAAATAAACTGAGTGTTAGGTCTTATTTATATACTAATATTAGCACTGACTTGATAAAGTTGACGATGTTAATATGTGCTAGTGCTGGGATTTGAATCCTTTTAGTTCACCCCAGAGGTGAAACTCCTAATTAGGTAGCCATTTTTCTTACTCTCTCTTTTCTTTGTGATGATAGGGCATAATGAAAGCAACTCCAGAACAGAGCTAAAAAAAAATTGGATTTGTAACCTGATTTCACTATTTTTCAATTCCATGAACTTGGTTCCTTAATGTTATCAACTCAAGTCAGCTTGTAGGATGATACTACGGGAGTGAGAAACTCTTGTATCTATGTCAACCATGGTTTTAAATACTGTCCATCAAGTGATAGCACATCTCCGTATTTATATTGTGCAAATTACTTAATTTCTGTAATAAATTTCCTCATTGGTAAAATGAGTATTAAAATCTTGTAGCTGTGATGATATATTCAGATAATGGCTATGAAAGTATCTGACATAATGCCTGGCGCCTACTAGCCACTAATAAAACATTAGATTATTCACCTCTTTCTAGGAACAATAAACAAAAGATAATCTAAAATCTATCCATGAATAGGTTAGGGAGCAAATAAACTATGGTTTCTCAACCTGGGATTAATGTAATGTGCTCACCAGTGAGTAATGGAGAGAGAATCACGGAGCCTGAAGAGATAATCATAGGGCATGTGGTCAGAGTCAAGGTGTTGCCATGGCACAGAACTTTGGCCTAGAAGTAATGGTAATTCAGTTCAAAAAGAAAGGAAAGCTATGGACAGACTTATGTAACAAGCTTTAGCATGTTTCCCAGTATTCAATTCAGAGCTCTTGGCTAAAGACTTCTTTTCCTGAGACCCAGTGAGGCTGCAAAGTATAGCAAGCCTCATCTGGGTTTAATAAATAGAAGGATTCCTGATAAATCTCAATATTAATTTTCTTGAATGGTACATGAATGATATCTACAAAGAAGTAGTTATAATGCATTGTTTCATTTGCACTTAATTAATAAAATTAATTAATAAAAGGGTTTCATCATGATCATTTAAATTCCTCTAATCCCCACACCACAAGAATAAACCCACCCCCACACACACATACTTACACACCCTCTATGTTTTGTAACTATATGGAAATTTAGGTGAAATCTATTGAATCGAATTAACTAAAGTGAGATCAGTACATCATAAAATGAATTTTCCTAATGAAACTTTTTCTTTTAAACCAATTAGCCTTCTTCAGTACTATGCCAAAGTTTTACAGCAGATGACACAGTTGGAAACTCAAGGCAGAGCCTTGAGAAAACAAGTGCCCTCTTACAGAGTGGGGAGATGGAGATGACATAGATATTAATATGTGAGCTTAATCAATGTCACATCTTCTAGTGAACCAATAGGCATAATTCACTAATACCTCCTGGGAAGAAGTTGGAGGCACGAGAAGCCATGGGTTAGGAGATCATGACACAGGGACCAAGTTATTTACTCCTGGAGTAGGTAAGTGAGCTAGAGAAACATGTTATATTTATAAGACCTTGATGATAACATGGTATGTGTTGGGCAAAGAGGGTACCATGTTACATCTGCTCAGGCCTAAGACAGCAACAATAGCCACTGCCAGGGCAGATGGGACCAGTAAAAATGGTGGCTTCCCGCTGGATGGAGAATAAACCCTCTACGTTCAGATAAATGCTCCTCCATGCCAATCTTAGATGATTAGGGCCTCGTGTTATGCTGTATAGCACCTAAAACCCTACTTCTGTGTGCCAATTCATTTACTCAAGAATTTAGTTACTAGTCTATCCATTAATTAATTCATTACTTTGACAAGGATTTACCGCATATCTACTTTGTGTGAGTCACTATTTAAGCACATTCCTCTGCTTGTACTCAATGGCGAATGAAATATGTGTATCATTTACCCCCATGAAATTTGTGGATTTAAAGGAACATTTTATCCGTGAGTCTCCAAAGGTTAGAGGCTGTACATTTTTCATACATAAGTCACCAGTGTCAATCACATTTTCTGATATGTGGGAAATTGTCTTTATAAGATGATAGAATTTAACTAAGTGATCCCTAAGGACTGCCCAAGCTCTACTATTCTAAAATGATGAGGATAATAGTAATGATAATAAGGACAACAATGACGATGATAATTTAATGATAATAAATAACACATTTTATTGTTCGCTAAATAGTAGGCTCTCTGCTAATTACTTCACATAAATTTGCTCGGGCAATAGAAGCATATGAGTCAGATACATTCCTCTTCATGTCTTACATATAAGAAAGATGAGTCTCAGGTTCATAAAATTGGGCGGAATCTTGAAAACCGATCACCGGGCAACTAGTGTCCAAATCCAAGATGTCTGACTCTGAAACTATCATATGAGACTTGCTCCTTTCTGCAGAAACATCTGCCAGTGATAAATAAATACTACAGTGGGAAGCAGCAGCGCTGGAGTAAAAAC
This sequence comes from Canis lupus familiaris, assembly GCF_011100685.1. Lineage (NCBI taxonomy): Eukaryota > Metazoa > Chordata > Mammalia > Carnivora > Canidae > Canis > Canis lupus. The sequence continues at coordinate 85,812,295 of NC_049226.1, read as the reverse complement.
ACAGTCTTAGTAAGTAAAGATCTTAAAGATAGAAAAAAATGCCTGCTAAATACAATTTGGGATTTTTCTTCCTTCCATCACACTCAATGCAGTTAAAAACACAGGCAACTTTTTATAGCCTCCCTTGCCATTTAACTTACCTCTCCATTACTTTGGCAAAAGCATCGCCATGGCAACTGGTCTCTTCCAATTGTGTTTACAGTAATGTCTCCATTTTAACTGCTGACTTTGAAAGTACTAAGTCTGGCCCAACTATATGGTAGGAGGACACAGTTGTAAATGGTAACACACACACACACACACACACACACACACACACACACACACACAAATAAATAAATAAGCAAACAACCAAAACGACTTCGAGCAGAGCTAGAATCATTCACAGAGAAACAACAGTAGTAGTGATAGTAATAGTATTAACAGAGGCTGCTCTCTATTAAATTGATGTGCATACGATATCTGGGGGGACCCCCTATTTATTTCATTTCTCCAACTAGTCCTTTGAGAGATATTACAGATAAGGAAACTTTGGCACACGAGGTGAAATAGCTTTCCCAAAGTCAAACGCTTAGTAGCGGACATAGCATATATATCCAAAATATATTCAAAGCTTTATCCCAAAACTAAATTCTAGGAGAAAAAAAAATCTGTATCATTCAATTAAGATCAAGAAGCCACCTCTGGTTCCATGAAATCTGGCCACAAGGACAGGATGATCTAGTAAACACATTGATGCCAGTACTTCAGATAAGGGTTAATTTTCAATAAAGACTGACAAACATCCGAAAAAACATTCTTCACATCTAGCCTAAAATAAGTATCTTAATACATAACAGGTTATAACTGTTGTCATAGTAGATCCATAAACTCTGTTAACAGTTTTAGTGCAGTTTGCATTATTTAGCCACCTGACCAGCCCTATGAGGTGGGTGTTATTGTCCTCATTTTACAAATAAGTAAAGAACCAAAAGAGCCAAATAGTGTGCCCAAGGTCACACGGCTGCAGCAGCAAAGTAGTATTTCAAGTGCTTTTTACCACCCCACGCATACTCACATTCTGGCTGCCTTAACAGATCCAATATTTCCAGGGGAACTTCTGTGGGAGTGTGAGAGTGTGTGTTCCCTTTATGATTCTCCTCATCCTTCCTCCTACATTAAAATAGGGTCAAGAAGGCCAGCTCTGGCCACAGCAGGCTCCTTTTAAGGAGCAGCACTAGGGTTCCCCGGAAACCATTCATCTTCCCTCCCATACTGGGAGACCATCTAGAGCCTGCCACTCTCACTGCCAGACTGTTTAGATAAATATCTCACAGATAATCTTTTTTTTCCCCTTCTCTCTTCTTTTCTACTTACACCCCCTCCATCCTTCTTCCCTCTTCAATTTCCAAGGAATTAATCTTAGATAAGGGCAAGATTTTTTTTTTTTAGGTTAAAAAGAATTTCCACGGATTCATTTAACGTTTAAGCAGCTCTCAGAAATTCAATTTCCTTACAGCATACAGAGCACCTACAATAAGGCCCAAGTTCCAGAGTAAGATTCAGAAAGGAAAAGGAAATGGGGTGCCTTAATGTTGAGCAACATTGAGGACCTATTTAAAAACAAACTTTTGTAAACAAGAACAAAATGAGTTTTTAAATACTCAGAGCTTACCATGTTCCTGCTACTGTACTTCCTTTATAAATGTTCTTATCTAATCCATGTAAGAACTCTGTTAGATCCATACTATCATTATCATTTTACTAATGAAATATCAAAGTCATGGCAATATGGCTAAACAAGAATGCCACGTGGGATCTAGATCTGCATTCCTCTGACACTTTTTAATATCTTATCTGTTCTACAGCTCAGTGAGATATAATAAAATATCAAACAGAAGGGTGTAGTAAAACTCACTAAAATGCCACACGAGACATGCAGATGGATAAAACGTCACATCTGAATGCAGAGTTATGAATTCCTTTTTGTATCCCGCTCTTCATTACAGGATTGGCAGAGGTTAGGATCCTCAGGCAAGACTTCAATAAAAGTTACAGATCACATGCTTTCATCTATTTGTGGTAGCTGTGATTCTGTATTCTGGGGAGCTAGGAAACCAGTACCCAGAGTCAAGGCAAGAAACTAAGGGGCTGGTATAGCATAAAGTTGCCAAGAACAAGTCAGATGAACGTGGAAGGTCACTGCCAGTATTCATAGAGAATGGGAAATGAGGAAGAAGAAGAAAGCGGGTGGCAGCTCCACACATCAAAAGGTGCTACACTACACAGTTTAAGAGCCTCAACTTTGAGTCAAAAAAAAAAAAAATCTCAGTTCAACTCTTCATTCCGCATCTTGCTCCCTATCTGGCTTTAACTAAGATATTTACCACCTATAGCTCCAGTTGCCTCATCTTCACTTTTATTGTGAGCAATCGAATATAAATTGCAGTGACTGGTATTAATTAGATAGGCATTTAAAACGTAGTATCTGAGTTTCTTGGAATAAATCTGCAAATTTATCCCATTGTTTGTTTCTATTTCACTTAGACTTGAGCCCTACCTGCCTCTATTTGTTGAAGGTGCCAGATTCTGTGTCCTGTAGGTGCCAGCAGCCCTAGAGAATGAAAGAGACAGAGAATTTAATTTCTAGGAGGAGGAGGCAAGGGCACATATATAGCATATTGTACATGACTTACCCATTTTTATCCCAATAAATGTGCACAAAGATAAATTAGTGCAGTCACTTGGGTAATGGGATCTTTTGCCTTGACTTTCTCCTTTTTACAGAACCGCTTTCCTGATGCTGGTCATCAGGAAAGGATAGGAGGGATCCCATTTTCTGCAAAGCCTTTCAGGGAATGAAAGTTGTTACAGAGCTGTAAACCATGCTATAGAGCCAGTCAGAGTTCATCACAGCAGCCGCACATGGACGTTGATGAATTTGGCAATTAGACCATCCCAGCATCTCATATGTAAAAGGAGCATATTTCTGGCTCTCTTAAAGACTTCATGGGATGCTAAACATGGCACAGTCTCTCCTCTGTCCCCGTGGCAGTAAATTGCAGTGGGATTAATAGCTGAGCTTGCTGGAGTTGGCTTCCTGATAGGGCAATTTTACAGGACAGCAGTAAGCTGTATATTACAACTTTCACATGATGGCCCCTTCTTCCCCACACATGCTCCAGAGATGGCTGATGAAGAATGCATCATGTGATGATGAAGCTCTGATGGTGTCCTTAAAGGTACCACATTGCCTAAGGGCAGAGTTCTGAGCAAGGTCTGGGCTCCCCGGGTAGAGGTGAAAATGTGGAATGGAATAATAAATAATTGAGTAAGATTTTAAAAGATTTATAAAGAGAAAATCTAATGTTTGAATTCCTTATTAGTAGGAAAGTAGATATTTTCACTATTTCAACAAGTGTTATCAGGGCTGGAACACTGGCTCAGATGACGAATATACTGGTTATGATGTCTATTCTTTTGGCTGAAGTTGTGTCAGCTACTTGTGGAAGTCCTGGTTGTCTCCTGTCGAGGCAGCTGTGACAGGCAGTGATAAGTGTCTTTGATTAATAAAACATTAGGAATCAAATTAAATATTACTGAATACATGTAGTGTCTTTGGTAGACAAGATCTTTCAATATATGCCGCCTTTTCATGGGTGGAAAATAGTTAGAACTTACAGCAAAAGTTAAGGTTTACTGGGCACCTGTTGCGTGATGGGCACTTGTCTAAGTGCTCACTAAGTGTATTATCTTTTAAGTCCTTAAAACAATCCTATAAGATAGGTTCAGTTTCCTTTTTCCATTTTACAGATGGGAAAAGTTTGCTATTTTGCCCAGTGTTTTGCAACTGGATCCATCAAAACTTTTGAATATGGATCAAGATCCTGTCCTCTTACCCATTATAATATATTTTAAAAGTATAATAATAATAATAATAATTAATAATAACAACAATAATGATAATACTTTCAGGACTGTAGCAGGCTGACTGAAGGCCGCCCAAAGATACCAGCTCTTAATCCCTGGAACCTGTAAATGTTCTGAGATTAGAAGATTATCCTTGATTATCCAGAAGGCTCCTAAATTCAATCCCAAGTCACTTCATATGAGAGAGCCAGAGAGGGACCGTACACACAGAAGAGAAGAAAATGTGAAAATGAAGATGAAGGTTGGAGGGATGGGGCCACAAGCAAAGAAGTGCCATCAGCCACAATAAACGAGAAGAGACAAGGGATGGATTTGCCCTTAGTCTCCAGAAAAAGTATGGCGCTGCCCACACTTGACATCTTGATTGCACCGTAACAAAACTGATGCTAACCTCCAGCCTCTCGAACTGTGAAAAAGCAAGTTTCTGTTGTTTTAAGTCATGAGTTTTGTGGCTATTTGTTGTTACAGGAGCCGCAGGAAACGAAGGCCTGTTGTGAAAGATAGTTACCACAGAACTCATCAAGCACTTGGTTTAAAGTTTGGTGAAGATATTTGGGCTAGAACCGTTCAGGGAGAACTCCTGGAAGTAGAGGCCATGTTTGCTGACTCCTAGCCCAACCTTTTTGGGAGCATCTCCAAACTTTCAACTAGAATCTCCCCTTGATTAATTGCATCAAACCGTCTTTCCCCTCCAGGGAGCTTTTCCTGGTTTAGAGAACTTTTAATCTGGAGAGAGCTGTGCTTCTTTCTTGCTGTGTTTCAACAGAGAACTTCACACAGAGTATCTTGTTTAGATACTCGTATGACTTTTGAAAGAAAATGGATTTGGGGCACCTGGGTGGCTCAGTCAGTTGAGTGTCTGCCTTCAGCTCAGGTCATGATCTCAGGGTCCTGGGGTTGAGCCTCCCAGCAGGCTCTCCACTCAGTGGGGAGTCTGCTTCTCCCTCCCTCCCTGTGCTTGCTTGCTCTGTCTCTCACTTTCTCTCTCAAATAAATAAATTAAATCTTTATTAAAAAGGAAATGGACTTTTAATTGTCTAAAATGTAATCCTTTTATGTTAAAAATGTGCCTAATTACCTACTTTTCATGGTTTTTGAATGAAAAGGTATGTATATATATATATAAAAGTAAGACCCATTTAATTTTTTTTAACTTTATTGACTTCCTTATCAAGTTATTATCATTCTTCGGAGAGATAAAACACTAACTTTTTTCTGAAGGACATTGTTTTCTGATTTAAATCACTCTTTTAATTTAAGTGCATCAGAGATCCATGGAAAGGCAGCCTATTGCACAAGGAAGAAAAGAGAGTTTCTAGTGGAAAATTCTTTGAAACACAGGATATGCTGCTTACAGAATTACATTAGACAATACCTGTATTCTTTGATCTTTGGTTTCTTCATCTCTAGACCAGAGATAATTGTGTTTACCTGATCTTTTCCAAGAAGGCTTTGTGGGGGGGATGGGGGTAGGAGAGAGGAAATGATAATGGATCTGCCTGTACTTTTTTTTAAACTGAAGAAATCTATGTACATATGGAGGATGGTAACTGGAGTTATTAAGCCCATAGTTTTAAAGATATATCTTGCTTGTGCTAATCCCCCATGTGTCAAAACAGGAAACATGAAATTATAGTCATTTAAGAAGCATTTATAGATACTATGTTAGGATCCTAAAGAGAAACTTCTAGATCTTAGGGATGAATCTACATTGGATAGCATTAAAATAAAATAACCATTTTTCTCAACATCCTCTCCCCTTTCAAAAATTTAATATATTGATCTCTTACTCATTCTTCATGAGCTCATTCAACTGTTGCCTCTTTGGTGACAGCTTCCGCAATCCGCCAAGGTAGATTATGTTTTGGGGAGTTTTTGTTTGTTTGTTTGTTATTTGCTCCACATCCCACAGTGCTTATCCCATGTTCCTACAATAGCACTTGCAACTGCCCTGCAATGGGTCTGTTTTTCAAGGCAAACTTTCCTGCTAATTCTCTGACCCCCTGACTTAGCTTATTTAATTCAGCCTGTAGCATCCATCTACTAATCATGCAACCAGAATATTAAGGCATGACAAGCCATTTTCAGTAATGACATCCAGAGATATCCATAAAAGCCAAACTCTAACGTCATCTTTCCATTCATTTGCCCTGCTGAACAGCATTCAGAGATGACTCCTGACTCAATTAATTTCCTTAAATATCTCTTTACCTGATCTGCCTTGGCACCACTTTCCCCAGTTGGTCTTGTTTCTCTCCTTGACTATGGTTTGGATTCTACCCCTAAGTAGACTACTAGCTTAAAAGTAAATACTCATAGCAATCATACTTGGCTCCAGGATCCTCAAAAGAGGATATTTAAAGGAGTCCTCCATAGAAAACTCATACATTGCCCCAATTATAAAACTAGAGAGCCTGTGTATAATCTCCTCTCCCTATATCCTTAATCCCTTTGATCAACCTCTGATATATTCACTACATGATCACTGAACACATGATGAGATTAAACCTTAGAACACTAGAGTATTATCCTCTGATAATCACAGTAAAATATCTTTATTTACTCTAATGACCTCCTTTAACCTCATCTCAATAAAGATACAATGAGTATCAGCTGTATGCTAGACAATAGAGTAATAGTTCTTTTTGTTAAAGATTTTTATTTATTTATTTGAAAGAGAGAGAGCAAGAGAGAGCACAGTGGAGGTGGGGAGAGAGAGAAGCAGGCTCTCCACTGAGCAGTTTGCCTAATGAGAGGCTTGACTTCATGACCCGAGCTATAGACAAATGCTTAACTGACTGAGTCACCCAGGCACACCTAGAGCTGTAGTTCTAAACAACACATCCTGGAGATGCTTACAATATAGTCCTAGAGACAAAGGAGCAAACAGACAGCCACAGTACAGCCCACAGTGAAGGTGTTTTAATGGGGAAATCTCAGATGCTAAGGGCATAGAGGAAGACAATGTATATACAAGACAAGGAGGAGTACAAGGGTAGATTCTAAAAGGAAATGACTCATAAAGGAAGACTGAGACTTAGCCAGGTGAAGAGAGAGGGAGAGCAATCCTCAGTGCTGCTCTTTTTTTCTCTTTTTTTCCAATACTTTTCAGATATATTGAACACCCTGCAGTGTTTTAAACTACTTCTGCATAATCTCCTCACTTTTCTCTATCTTCTTCTACCCTATGTGTCGTTTGTAAAATCTACTCTGTAATTAGTCAGATAGCCTAAGTAATATAGCAACTCTATCTCAACATTGCTGGTTATGAAATCAAGATTTTATCACTAGGTCTGTAACAAAAACTATGAGTTGCGTTAGAAACTGTTTAACATGAGATCTTTGGGCTTGTTCCTCCCACCATCAATCTTATTTAAAAGATACAATTGGGTGTTCATAAGAAAATTGGTAAGATTATACCATTTAGTGACTGCAGAAGCTCAGTTCCTCGGAACTTAAACCAGGGTGTCAACTAATGTGTGACATTATATTACATGTCTGCTCTTACCTAAATAAGGCTGGTCTTAAGGACCTCCACGGGCCAAAAAGTCAGACTAAGTTTACAACCCCCTCTTTGAGTTGAAGAAATGCAGAAACTCTCTTGCCCACTGAGAACATGTCCTGCCTTGGCAAATGACTATCACCAAAAACAAAAGGAAAGTGATTGAATTAGCACCAAGTTAATAAGGTGAAGTAAAGATAGTGAAACAGAACACTGAATCTGGAGGTACTGGTAGGGGGCATGGTGATGTTGGACCTTGAAATTGGTTGAGACTTTTCTCATCACATAGGTCTCGGTTTCCACAAGATAGTCATTTTCCACCTCTTCCTGAGCATAACTTTTGTCCTCACTTCTGACTCTTTAATCCTAAAGGCTAAACTAAAACCTATCAGCCTCTCTTTTTGTCCAGACTCCAGGGCAAGGCTTTCATTCTTTTGGGCCCATCTTGACCATTTAAAGTGCTTAGACTAGGAAACAAAAACAAAGCAGTCACAATTACTTATTTTATGGTATCTGAAGTCTTGTGCTAAACTCAACTCATTACGTATTGTTACTATTATCTCCATATCCTTGATTAGGAAACTAAAGTTCTAAACTTAAGGTATACTAACGGACATTACCTTAGCTTGGATTCAGAATCCATTTTCTCTGATTGCAAATGTCACACTCTATACTGGAAGAAGTCATTCTCTGTGACCTTATATATCTACGTAATGGAAACCAAATCCCTACCTTGCACTATTGTTACAAGAAATAGATTAAGGGCAGCCTGGGTGGCTCAGCGGTTTAGTGCTGCCTTCAGCCCAGGGCATGATCCTGGAGACCCTGGATCCAGTCCCAGTCCCACATCAGGCTTCCTTCATGGAACCTGCTTCTCCCCTCCCTCTGCCTATGTCTCTGCCTCTCTCTCTCTCTCTCTGTCTCTCTCATGAATAAATAAGTAAAATCTTAAAAAAAAAAAAAGAATAGATTAACATGGTAAGCAAAACACACTAATGCTCAATAAATAGCATTTAAATTTTTTTCTTTACCAGACTCCTTGCTAACAAGTAATATATTTTGTCCTCTACTAGAGTGCCCACTATATGTCAAATCCTTAAGAAACATTATTGCTATAAAGAAGTAATTGATAAAATGAATAAATTAAAATAATAAATAGATGAATGGATTGAAATCTCTTGATAGTCTTTTTTCCCCCTTGAGTTCTTCTAGATGTGTAACACCTTCAGTCTTCCAGAGACCAGGCAATAGAAGATTTGAAAGGAAGGGTCTACCAGACATCCTTATGCTCCCTGGGTGAAGAATTATGTTTCTTAGTCTTTCAATCATTTGCCCTTTCTCATGATCTTAATTGATGCTGGCTCCCTGGATCCTTCCAGTAATAGAATAAAAGGTAAATAGTGTTGGAGAAGCCTATTTCTACCACTATAGATGTAAATTCATTCTTAAGGTAACTTATAATAATATCTTTCCATGAATTAATCATCAGGTATATATTGAGTCACTACTCATATGCCAGGGAGCTCTTTCAAATAAAAATATGAAAAAAAAAAACACAATTGGAATTGGAAAAAAGAAATTTCCAGCATTTTCATTATTGTAAAATTTTGTAGAAATTACAAATCTAAATGTGTATCAACAGACGGATACATTAAATCGTGGTACATTTATATCATCAATTACCATGCATCCATAAGTAGAATGATTGCGATATCTATATGCTGATATGGACAGCACTACAAAGCATAGTGCTAAATGAGAAAAAAGAGTATATTATGGATATGAACACAGGAAATTATTTTTAGAAAATATAGACCTATAATATGATTCTATTCCCATGTACAACTTCAAGGTCACAAATAATGTGCAAAATACAACCCCATTAATGTAAAACAAAGGTAAACACCATAGCATCCATACATATATGCATAAAAAGGAAAATGATGGGATGCATACTAAGCTGTTGAAGGTGCTTCCCCCTGGAGGGAATTAGGAAATTTTAAGGAATTAGGTGACATTTTCATATCACGTGCTACATATTTATGATGTTTATGATTAAACAAACAAATAAAAGTGTTAGACCTTACTCCAAGATTTCACATTTCATAGGGATGATATGGTATGTGGGCATAAAATCACATTATAGGTCTATATTCCCTGTAGAAAAATCCCTTGTTCATATTCATAACACAGTCTTCTCATCTGCAATTTTTTGTGTGAAATAAAAACAGTTATGATAACAAGTAAATTAATTTGGTGCATCACCTGAATATCAAAGCAGGCCTTTAACTTGCTAATGGAAATGTCAAAAATGATCAAGTTCCTATTCTTTCATTTTACCTGTGTGAAAACCTAGGCACAGCGAAGGAATGTTACCTGACCAGATCACACAGCAAATTACTAGCAGAATCTAGGGAAATACGTGGATTGGAACCCACATTTGGATGGATTATTTGGGCGCTTCTTTTGATTCTAAAATCAAAGAGTAAATATAATTTGATGTACAACATATTAAGAGACTTGGTTATCTCAGTGGCTCCAGGATGTTTATTCCACAATACAAAGTAGGCAGAAGTGATAGTTAACAATTAAAAAACACTAAGGTAGGATCATGTTTTGCTGCCACTGTTAGGCTGCTGAATATCAGTCCTCCCATTTTCCTTTGATCTCAGTCTTGCAATTTGAAAACCAGAAGAGTGATAAATGGCCATGAAATGCAGACAAAGATTCCTTTTGTTTGTCTCACAAAATAGGAAGATGGTCGAATTGATCAGTCATCAAGGGTATAATGATCTGAAATAAATACCAGCTCCTTTGATGTGGCTTAGGGTGCCAGCATTGCGGAAAAGGATCATTCTCCTGACTTTCACATAATTGAATGACTATGCTGGTTTGTGAATGGGCTTCCTTAATTGCGCACTGGTAATTTGGCATCCTGACATAAGTGTACGGGAACTGTGATCCCTCACCCTGCACAAGGGAGAGAAGATTGAACTGAGAGGGATGAATGAGGAGAGAGGCTTCCAAATTAGAAATAATTGGAGCAGAGAGCAGGTGACAGGAAAAGGTACAGGAATTACTCCACCTTCCCTCAAAGAAATGACACTGAGTCATCTGTGCGAGGCCATAGCCTCGATCTCTGACAGGTGTGTATTTGTTTTTAGAAACCATCAAGCAAAGACTATAGCCTCTGGGATGTTTCCATTCAGAAGAAGGATGTACTCTAAAAGGCTTAGCCATCTCGGTCTTGAGGAAGCCTTAACATGAAAACACAAAGCCCCATGAGCTGATAGGTGAAAGGCATCCGAAAAGGTCAGGAAATATGAGCGATGTTAAAGACTAATAGTTTGGAAGAGTATAGATGTTAGAACCAGCAAATATTGTTTGGGGAACCTGCCATTTTTATGTACCTACTGTGCTACCCTGGACAAATTAGTTTACTTTCCATAATCCAGTTTCTTCCTCCTTTTCAAAAAGATGACAATGGGATCACAATGGTCCTTTTGTGATGATTGAAAGAGTTTACGAAGGTGGGTACATTCCAGGAAAAAGGTCGAAGTGGTCATTGGGCCCTCCTCTTCCTTCCTGTCTTTTAGATTAGAATAAGATAAAGTTTATGGTGTCAACATTTTACCAAGTTTGAAAGGCCAATTGGTAGTCCCCACTTATTTATAAACACTTTTCTGGGGAATCTCTCCTTCTTCAACACACACACCCTAAGCATCATTTGTGACATGATATTTCTTGTAATTGTATATATAGAACCTCCATGACCATGATCATTTCAGTCTGTTATAGTTTTTACAAACAGTCTCAGACCCTACTCTCTAGTTTCATAATCTTCTCACTAGTATTTGAACATTTTCAAAGTTAGCTATCTTATCATTAATTCATGTATACACTGAGATTAAATTTTTCCAACCATCGCCAAATTTTTTTCCAGGATTATCATTAATTTATTTATACCTGTGTTCTTTGATTAATGAACTCCCGATGATTTTTCAAGTACTTCCTATGAGCCAAGGACTGGCCAAGGCACAGAACCAGGGATGTCTCCTACCTTCATCAAGCTTACTATCCAGAGGAAAATATAAATAAATACAAAAATGACCATGAAAGGAAAAAATATCTTAATATCTCTGTAATGAAGTCATAAAATACCAGGAGGACACTTGATGGGGAGAACTCCAGGTGTGTGCAGGGGTTACTCCCTTGAGTAAAAGATGTGCAATATGTAACATCTGTGTGCATGTGTATGTGATGATGACAGTGAGGCTGACGATGCTACCCCAGGGAGAAGGCTAAGCTTGTGCCAAGGTTCTTAAACTAGAGGTGAAATGGCAGAGTCACGTGAAGGGCAGATCGGCATGCTGGAGAACAAATGGCTAAAGGGGTTATGGTAGGGGATTAGGTTGGAGGCACGAAACATATTAATCTCTCCAAGACTCAAGACTCAACCTCAGGTGACTTTGGCAGGGAGACCATTCATCCCCCCATCCCTTAAGCTCTGTTACCACGAATAACGTGCCTATGATAACTATCGTTTTGCTGACTCAGACAAAATTCTGCATTGCTTTTAGTTAAAATTGCAAATTCTACCCAAGAACACGGGCCCTTTCACACTCTTGCCTGTATCTTCCGGCAGGGAAAAAAAAAAAAAAAAACTAAATAAATGTGTATTAGATGAAAGTATCAATTATGGCTAACTAACGTCTTTCCCTTCTTCCTTGATAGGTAACCACTGCCAGTGGTTCTCAAACCACAGGGTTCTTCACATTATGCCTTTAAAGTGCCTTAATATTCAGACAGGCAAGGTTTTTATTCTCAAATTAGGTATAAAAAGTCGAGGTTAGGCCTGACGATATGAATGTTTAACAAGGAGATTCTCTGTTGGCAAACTAAAACTTGAGAACTAGCGTACTGTGTGAATTAATACTCTTTCAATTTCTGAATGAGAATTTGTTGATTGAATTATTTTATTCTAATAATAAGCCAATAGTTTTATCATTACCCCTGACTTGCCCAGTTCCTGGCTCATAGGAAGTACTTGAGAAATCATTTTAACCAAAGGTTAAACATTATTTTTATCTGCTCGTGTCGTAAGAAGAAGACTCTTAAAATTGCACGTGTCCCGTAGGGATCCTGGACGCTGTCCCCTTGAGTGGTAGATACGGCCCATGTTGGGGATAGAGACTCTAAAGGAGGCTGGATCACACACCCGTGAGACATGAGTTTTCTTTCATTACCTGAGCTTTCACCTGGTGGAGACAAGGGGAGCTGGCCAACAAGTACCTGGACTTCTGCGAGGACATACTGACTGGCTAGTATGCTGTGCTTCCTGGCCTAAATCCTTCTGAGCAGCCGGCAATAGATGGGCCTTGTGATCGCCTTGTAATTCTTAATATTTATTTGAAAGTAAGAAGACGAGTCCCTGGCGGGCATTGTCCCTGATACTCCTATACATGCTTTCTCAAACTGCGTAATCCCATACCTTTCTCTCCTTATTCCCAGGGTCTCTTCCTCATAGGAAGAGTTCCCCACCCTTGTCCACCAGATAGGCTACAACCTCTCTTTCAAGGCTCAATTTAAACACTTCTTTAACTTTTTGTTCATTCTCAAGGAAGAAGAATGTGTCGCCTTCTCTGTGTTCACGTGGCACCACGTCTGCGTTCTTGTTTTAGCACTTCACTGAGTTGCTGTCATCTTTGAGGTGTCTGTGTCTCCTCCTGGGGGCACAGTGTGTCTATGCATTTTGCATATCCACTGTCTTGCACAATTCTTGAAGCAGAAAAAAAAATGATCAACTTTTTATGAAACTCCACTAAATCGCAGGGCTATAGCTGGACGTCTCGGGATCAAGTATAAATTATACCACTTCCTCAAGATTTAGGCAGTAGCTAAATTTTACCTTAAGGGCTGTTATTCCTAAAATTCTTTATGTACCTCATCCATGGGATTTGGTCTCTGTCTTTTAAGAATTCATATTGCTGTAATTGTTGTGTGGTTGTATTATCAGGACTATACTTAAAGAAATTATTGTATGCCTACCTTTGTCCCCTCAGAATATCACACTCTTGAGAGAAGCAGCAATATCTTACTACTTATGTGGTTTAAAATACAAAACTGAGGTGTGAATGTAAAGGAAACATGCAAGGAAAGTTTGTTAAAATACATTCAACTGCAGCTTTATAATTTAATGATTTACAATTGTTGTTGGATAGGAATCTGCTTATGTAGGTTGTTAAAATGCATCTGGTTTTACTAATTTTAAAGAAATATATTTCACTTTGTTCTACAACCATTATTTCCATTTAAGCAGAAGTTTGTAGCTCCCAAACCACCTTCATATGCATTGTCATCTGATCCAGATACTAGTGTCTTATAAACATGGAGAAGGCATGGAATAAAGGGCAGAGTGATGATTTAGAGCCACACCAAGCCGTGTTCCACTCTGACTCCAGCCCTTGGACCAGCCATGTAAATTATTTCATGCAATTTCGTATATAAAATGAAGATATCGGAGTCTGCTATTATTGATAATATTGTGAAGTTCTGTCAGTGATTACCTTCTTTTGGAAAGTAAGCAAAGAAAAAAATATTTCAGCCTCGTTATGGTTGCAATTACTTGGATGAAAGGGAAAAGCAATAATCAATTACCGTTGAGTATAAGAATACGAGTCCCTAGTGTTAAACAATGTCATTCTTCCGAGCAACATCAAGGGATTTTAATAAATAGGAATTAGATTTCTACTTCTGTTATGCACATTTTCAGAGATCCTAAGTAGACACGTGACAACATCATTTTGTGAGTGAAGAATTTTGGAAGAGAGGGTAAAACGAAGGGTAGACTCATCCTGCCACTGAGCAGGACCAGAGCTGGCACTATAAGACCAGCCTGAGGAACTGGGAAGAACCATAAGTTCTCATGATACTTGACTCCCTGGTTTTCCTTTTAACTTTAGCTGGAAACGAGAGCTTAGTACTCACTATTTGCTACTCACTTCATTTACAAAACTAAATGTGCTTAGTAAATTAGAGTATCATGTCTACAGTCTAAGGAGGAGATTAGGTGGCCCAAGTTGTAGATGCTATTCCTATCTCCTATGTCCAATTCACCACAAACATGGGGATAAAACACACACGAAAAAAACAAAACAAACCTTCTATTCTGATTTTAAAGAGTCTACTGTGAAAAAAACATAATGATAAAGCACATCTAATTTGATCCCTGTGTGGATTGGCGGCAATACGAAATTGTAATGCCTGTGTCCCCTACCACCCCGCCCCTGAAGCATCAGGGATTTCATTTAAGCAGATAGATAGATAAGTAAGGAGGCAGGTAGCTGGCTAGCTGGAGAGGTAACTATCTAGCCAGACAGATAGATATAAAGATAAGGCCAGAGGTATTTAGTTTCCCTACATCATGGCCTCAAAGTTGTTCATGTAATAGTAATCCCTACACCCACTCACACACATGCACACCAGACTGCCTGAATTTCCCTGTTTTGTCTCTGTTACTACTGTGTCCCCACCCCCACCCCCCATATGCTTCCTATTTTAGTGGATGTGTCACTTCTCTGGGTCTGTTGATTTACTTATAAATTTGAATATAATTCCATATTTATTAGTCTTATAATAATTTAATAAATATGGAACAAGAAGGAGGCAGATAATTTCAGCAGGTTCCAGTTCACCAACTCGAAACAAGTATGCTATTTTCCATAATCAATATATTTTTGATTAATAAGTATAAAAAGTAACAGTCTCTACTTATCACCCCTTGCATATTTCTCTGTAGATATTGAAGATTTATTTATTTTCATTGTTCATTTTCCCATTTGTGGGTTTAATTATTTTCCTTTGAGGTCCCACAAAAAACGTGGGAGGTGCCTCTCCTGGTAGCCCTCCAGCCTTCCAGCTGAGAAGCACACAGGGCCCTTTGTAAATAATGAACTAATCAATTTTCACTTTACCGTTCTCATTTTAATTCATATAGCTAGGTTTTTCAGATCTGAGTGATTGTAAAAATTAAGATTTGATTAAATGTATTAAATAAATGAGTAAGATGTTTCTCCAGCTCTTTAGTGATTAAAATAAGGGGAAAAAAAAGTATGTTTCTCAAAATGATACAGGAGCAAAGTTAATGAGTTTACGTGTATTACTATTGCTTGCATTAATTATAGCTATTCTCTTTCATTTTTAATTTCTTTTTAAAAAAAATTTTTTTTTTTTATTTATTCATGAGAGGCAGAGAGAGAGAGGCAGAGACACAGGCAGAGGGAGAAGCAGGCTCCTTGCAGGGAGCCCGATGTGGGGCTCTATCTAGGGACACCAGGATCATGCCGTGAACCAAAGGCAGATAGATGCTCAACCACCGAGCACCTTCATTTTTAATCTCAAAGTACTTTCTATCAATGATAATTAATTGGAAAGACCACTCTGAGGCTTTCTGACACAGACCTGGAAAAGAGATCTGATTTTAGTTTTACCTCTTCATTGGAATACAAGCCAATAATTTACATGCCTCATGATATCTTGCAGCTTTGGAAAAGTACCTCCAGGTTTTACATCATCTTGTGTGCACACAGAGTATAATGAATTAGTCAATTCAAAAATATTTGAAACTAGTTTCAGAGGGAAAAAGGAAGAAATAGGAATAGAGGAAAAAACCCCACACCCCTTGACATACTTCTGAAATACTGACAGTAAAACAACCACCAATGTTACCTCATTTACAAAAGATGTCAGGTTTTCTGTGCCATTTCTCCAAGCCTAGTATTAAAACAAAGCAAAACAAAACAAAACAAAAACAAAATGTTGCATAGAATTCTATAATGGATGAAAGTTGGTGTATGTAACTATCTCTCATTACCAATGTGAGCATTTAGTCCAGTTCCAATTTTGCTATTGAAAGTTTTTAATAAAATGCCCCTTTGCTTTGTTCTACATAGACAAGGTTTTGAGTTGATTATTGCTTTTGTTTTGATTGATGTTGCGATTTTTCTTTCCTCTTGGATAAATATCTGTGAATACAAATACTGAACAAAAGCAGTGCGTATTGAAAATATCTACAGATGCTGACAAGTTTTGGTCTAAAAATACTAGGCCAATTTTCATTTCCATTACATATTTATGAAACTATGCTGTACCCCACACTGTTTCCACTATTGAGTATTAATAATATTTCCTTTATTTATTTTTAAATAATATTTCCTTCAAATTTTTTTTCAATTGTACCTATAGTTAATAATGACATAAATTAAAAAAAAATGTTAGGAAAGGTAGACTTCATGCTAACTGTGCTTACCACATTAAAATAAATTTTAAAACAAACATACAAACAACACAGCTGTTGATATATTATGCATTTCTTTGATTACTATTGAAGTTCAACCTCTCCAGTGCTTATGGTTTTTTAATATATCCTTGTCACTCTGTAGACTGTTTATATGATGTTTTCTGTTTTTATTGGTATGTTGCTTATTTTTCTTTTGATTTTTTATTTGTCCCTTAAAATTATAGTAAGTAGTCAACCAATGTTATACAAGTTTATAGTGCTCCCAAGGAGGGGAATCTCTTATATACTAACACATGCTAGCCAGTGTCAACTCCTCCCTATTTCTTATACGATAAAGTCTCATCCATTTTTTTAAGATGTATTTATTTATTTGAGAGAGAGAGTCTGCACATGCTTGTGCACATATGTGTGAGGAGGGGCAGAAGGAGGAGGAGAGAGAGAATCCTCAAGCAGCTGAGCATGGAGCATGGCATGGGGCTTGATCCCAGGACCCTGAGATCATGACCTGAGCTGAAACCAAGAGTCAGATACTTAACAGACTGAGCCACACAGATGCCCCAAAGTCTCATCTTTTTAATCTTCCATTTTTTAAAAACAATTTTATATATTTATTCATGAGAGACATGGAAAGAGGAAGAGACACAGGCAGAGGGAGAGGCAGGCTCCCCCCTCGATCCCATGGGACTCGATCCCATGACCCCAGGGTCACGATCTGAGCCAAAGGCAGACACTCAAGCACTGAGTCACCTAAGTGCCCCTTAATCTTCTATTTAAGTGTTTCTGTGATCTTTTCTATTTTACTATTTCATTTTAAGTTTTAGCTTTCTCTTTTGTTAATATCCTTACTGAATCTTGTGATGTTTCTGAACTTGCTTTTTTTTTTTTTTTTTTTAAGGTTTTATCTATTTATGCATGAGAAACACAGAGGCAGAGCCAGGGGCAGAGGGAGAAGCCGGTTCCATGCAGGGAGCCCGACGTGCGACCTGATCCCAGGACCCGGGGGTCACACTCTGAGCCGAAGGCGGACGCTTAACCACAGAGCCACCCAGGTGCCCCTAAACTTGCTTTTAAATTCTACCTGGCATAAACCTAGGATAACATTGGTTTGCAAGAAATCTTTGTTGAATGAATCAACTCAAATTGGCCGTCGTCTACTCAAGAGTCAGCCAACATTCTCTCACAGGTAGTACCCAGTTCCTAGTTTGCACACTTCTGACATATTTCTCTATCGATGTTTCAAGAAATTTTAACAGAGTGCCTGGAAGACATCAGTTGTTCTAGTATAGATTATTCTTTTTTTTTTTTTTTTTTTTAGTATAGATTATTCTGAGCTGCTCCAGTAAAAGAACTGTCATGTCATAGATGTGTTTCTCAGAGCAGGAAAAGTTGAAAGCAGTCCTCATCAGATCATAATAACGAACGATGGTTTTTCATTCTCAGATCCCTAAAGAATAATTTGTATGAAGTGTTTAGCATAGGACATGGCAAATTTGCAGTCTCACAAAAAAATATTAAAGGACATCATTTTTATTTGTTGAGAATCATAGTTTTTGCTACTTTAGATTATTTTTGCATATATGTCCACTCTCTCTGCCCCTAATTAATCACATGTGGATAAACTGACTTTCCCTATCAAATGATGTGGCCTTGATTGTGTGACTAGTTTGACCAAAGGGTGTTGGCAAAAGTGATGAAAGTAGAAGCCTCCTATGTGTTTGACCAGAGTTTGACTTGGCTTTTGCACATCAGTGACCCACCATGAGCAAAGTACGCCATAGGCATCGGCTGGCCCTGGATTCTGGGCCCCAGAACAAAAGCTCATAGAGCATATCTGAACCTAATCCAGAGCCTAAAGCCATGCTTAACTGCATCTTCATGCTGAAGTGGCTGAGATGCAGATAAGCTCAGCCAAATCACAGCTGACCTGTAACGCCTTGAGTGTAAGAACAAATGCAGATTGTCATAAGCCACTGAGTTTTGGGATCATCTGTTATATCAAGAGTACAATAGCTAAAAGGTGTATTACTGGTGCTCAGCAGCACCCATAATAATAGTAATAGATTGCCAAGTGACTCCTATAGGTTTTCTCATGTAATTTTCCCATAATTATAGAACGTTTTATCATCCTCAGACACAGAGTTTAAAAAAACATGCTAAAAAAAAAAGGTGATGCACTAAAGATTGGAACCCAGGCTTTCTGAACCCATGTTCTCTATGACCATATCACGTAGCCCCTTTAAATATCCAAAATGTGACTTCCCAAGGAGATAACACAAGGTGTGTGTGTGTTTTTAGACTTTATTTTTATTTATGAGAGAGAGAGAGAGAGAGAGAGAGACTGACCATGAGTGAGCAGAGGGAGGTGCAGAGGGGAAGGGAGAGAAAATCTGAAGCAGACTCTGTGCTCAGAGCAGAGCTGACTCAGAGCTCGATGTCACCATGGCGAGATCACGAACTGAACCAAAACCAAGAGTAAGAGGCTTAACCAACTGAGCACTCAGGCCCCTCAACATGAGGTGTTTTAAGGGTTTTGCAAGCATTTTTGATATTTTGTGAATATCGGGAATCTGACTCAATCTGACATTAAGAATATGGGGTAAAGAAGTAACTCCCAATCTCAGCCACTCATATCACCTGGGAGAGGTAGTGGGGGAAGGGGAGTAAAGATATTTGGGGTCCAACATAGACATTCTGAAGTAAAAGCCCCATGGGCAGAGACCATGGATATTTATATGGGATATACTCCTTAGGTAATCTGGAAGGAGTTAGGTTTGCATCTCACCAAGGGACCCTTAGGCTAGGAATGACAATCTTTATTAAGAAAATAATTCTATTTATATTTTCTTTCCTAAATGACAAAGTTATTTGAATCTCCATTTTTCCCTGGAAAGAATGTCATACCTAGTATACTTAGCTAACTTGATCCATCAAGAAAAACTCCATGTTCCCCATCTTGTCCTTCTTAGCCGTATGACATCATGAAAAGATCATGACATGAGGACTCAAAAGCTGGTTTCCAACCCAGACTCTGCTTTACTAGGTGTGTGACTTTAAACATGCAAGTTAAATTCACTTTCCTTATTTAAAACAAACAAAACCCAGCATAATAATCCTTCCTGAGTAAGGTTTTTGAGAGATTCACTGAGCTAACATGTTCTAGAACATCCTGTCCAATGACACAATGTGTAGTGAGTGCTCAGTACACATCCAGGGCTGTGTTCCCTTCTTTTGTGCATCAAGCTGTATGGAAGGTTTGTAGCAGCAAGAAAACAAAGAATTCTGTTTTAAATGCTCATTTTTTGAGAGTTCTCTGAGCAGCAGATGCTACATGAGTGCTTTCCCTTCAACGTCACAATCTGAGGCAGTCTCTGCAAATATGGGATTAAGCCTCAGGATAGCACTGCCTTCACGCCTTTGATTAGAAAGAGGAACCACTCACCTGAGTGTCTGATCCCAAAGCCTTGACAGGCTCCCAAATTTACAAATCATGAAATTATCTCCAGGTAGTAAATCTAATCTGGAATCCCCCTTCTTTTTTCTACCTTCACTTAGAAATGTGATAATGGAAGATGACCATATCCACTCATTTATATATTGGGTATGCCTGCCGACCTGCCTATGTTTAATTTTTAGAGGAATATTTTTTGATATTTAAAAGGTTTTCTTTTGGTTTGTTTTTGTTTTGGTAAATTCAAAAGATAAGCATATTGAACATTAAGCAAGAAAAAAAACCCACAATTATTTGTGTATAAAACCTTTGTCTCTCTCATTTCAAACTATCTGCCTTGTTTCCCAGATAGGCAAAGCAATTTGTCAGCTCTAAACTCTTACTGGGAAATTGAACTTTAAAGCTGTTCACTGATATGCCCAAGGAGCTATAAGGAACATGGGTAAGAATGGCACAGGGTTCATTCCATTGAAACTTGCCAAGCCACTTGGTTACACCACACACAAAAATAAACTCAAATGGATTAAAGTCATAAATGTGAGACCTAAAACCATAAAAATCTTAGAAAAGAACATAGATAGTAATTTCTTTGACATTCGCCATAGATGTATTTTTCCAGATATGTCTCCTCTAGGAAAGGGGGAAAAAAAAAACAAAACACAGAACAAAATTAAAGCTGCTGGGACTATATCAGATAAAAAGCTTTTGCACAGGGAAGGAAGCCATCAACAAAACAAAAAGGCAACCTACTACATGGAAGAAGATATTTGCAAATGGTTCATGTGATAAAAGGTTAATATCCAAAATATATAAAGTCATACGACTTAAGAACAAAGGGGAAAAATAATCTGATTCAAAAATAGGCAGAGGACTTTAATAGACTTTTTTTTTTTTTCCCCAAAGAAGACAGACAGATAGCTAACAGACACATGAAGATGCTCGTCACTAATCATCAGGAAATGCAAATCAAAGCCACTGTAGGATATCACCTTATACTTGACAGAATGGCCAGAGTCAAAACAAGAAGAAATAACAAGGGAATCCCTTGGGGGCTCAGCGGTTTAGCACCTGCCTTTGGCCCAGGACGTGATCCTGGAGCCCCGGGATCGAGTCCCACATCGGGCTCCCTACATGGAGCCTGCTGCTCCCCTCTGCCTGGGTCTCTGCCTCTCTCTCTCTCTCTCTCTCTCATGAATAAATAAATAAAATCTTAAAAAAAAAAGAAGAAGAAATAACAAGTGTTGGGGAGGACACAGGAAAATAGGAACCCTCATGCACTGCTGGTGGGCGTGCAAAGTGGTGCAACCACTGTGGAAAACAGTACGAGATTCCTCAAAAAAAAAAAAAATTAAAAACAGAATTACTATAGGATCCAGTAACTCTACTACTGTTTACCTCATAAAATAAAAAGACTAACTTGCAAAGATCAGCTCTGTGTTTATTGCACGTTATTTACAACAGCCACAGCATGGAAGCAACCTACATTTATCCTGATGAGCACTGAGCAATGTAGAGAATTGTGGAATGTTGTGTACCTGGAACTATAAAACTATGCTAATTTTACTGCTTGCTGATTTTTTTGAGAGCGGAAATTATGTCTTTTTTGGAAATTAGAATGAATATCAAGGTGCAGAACTTCAGACTCTGATTTCTTTTCTAAGTTATCACCACTCAGTTCATAGGACACTATTCAGTTACATTATTCTCTAGTAGATGAGCATCCAAGCAACAACAAACAAACAAAGCCCTTCTCTGATTTCAGTGTGTTAGCAATTTTTCAAAGCCCTTTGAACTATAGCCTCATCACCGTTTTGTTATGAGGTATCTCATGATACCGTACACAGGAGCCCACCAATGCCTGTGAATGGACACAGGGCTGAGAGTTGCCCAGTTCTTATTTCTTCTGTTTTCTTTCTTTTCCTTTTCCCTTTTTTTTTTTTTACATTTTTGTTTTCCCTTCCTCCTCCTACTCCTTTTCTCCTCCTCGTCGTCCTCGTCGTCCTCGACCTTCTCGTCCTCCTCCTCCTTCTTCTCCTTCTCTTCCTTCTTCTCTTTCTCCTTCTCCTTCTTCTTCTTTCTTCTTCTTCTTTCCTTCTTCTTCTTCTTTTCTTCTTCTTCTTCTTCTTCTTCTTCTTCTTCTTCTTCTTCTTCTTCTTCTTCTTCTTCTTCTTCTTCTTCTTTCTTTTCTTCTTCTTCTTCTTCCTCTTCCTTCTCTTCTTCTTCTCTGTCTTCTTTTTCCCCTTCCCTTCTTTTTCTCTTCCCTTCCCTCTCTGTCTCTGTCTTTCTTTTTTCTTTTGAGTGACTGTAGGCCTCTCTAGGCCCCTGCACACTCTAGAGGGCCAGGACAGGTCATCAGCTCTGGGCCCTCAGACCAACAGTCTTATCCCTCTCCTCCACTGACAGGCAAAAGCTATGGCTGAGGAAATCAAAGCAATGTCCACACAGACAAAAAGGAAAACAGGTCCCCAGCCTGCCACCCACCCCAACAAAGTATTGCTACTTCTCAATGAAGTATCCAGGGACAAACCCTTTGGAAGCGGGAAGAAGAGAGATCATGCCCTGTAACCAGTAAAAAGAAATGATTAAGAAGTCAAGGCTGATTGCCAGGAAGGGAAATTTTTAATGAACAAAGTGCCAGAAGGAAAATAACAAATCAGAGAACTAGGTGTTAAACTGAGTTTAGATAGGTTCAAGATCATGCCAAGGCCCCAAGGTCCGTAAGTGGCAGAGTTTGAAGCCATATTCTTAACTACTATGATCAGATGTGCTAGACAGTTTTGTGATATTTAGATACCAAGCTGTATGGGTAGGATGCCTGCATGGAGGTGCAAATACATTTTTATTTCTAAATCTGTAATGTACATAACATCAATAGTCATAACAGAGGGCATTTATGGGAGGAAGTACATGAAAAACACTGTCTTCTCCATAAAAAAATCATTTAGAAAAAAATTATATAAAATGTTGCAGTGAAGTTTGCACACGTTTTTATGTTTGGCATCTAAACATCCTTACTTTAGAGCAAATTGGTAACCTTAAATAGATGACGCAAGCAAGGAAGAGCTCTTTTCCTGTAAGACTGTGAACAGTATGGCTGTCCTATATTGATTTTAGTAAAAGGGAAAGAAAGGCTGCTTTCAGCAAGGACTTGGCTTTGGCTGTGGCCATAATATTCTGGGAAGCATCTAATTCTTAGAGTTGTGTGTGTGTGTGTCTCCCTATCTTGGTCCTGTTGATTCCTTTTCATTTCCAAAAATTACTCACTGCTACCATTACTGGGAACTGGTTCCTTTACAAGAAAGAAGAAAGAAAGAAGAAAGAAGAAAGAAAGAAAAGAAGAAAGAAGAAAGAAGAAAGAAGAAAGAAAGAAAGAAAGAAAGAAAGAAAGAAAGAAAGAAAGAAAGAGACAAAGAAAGACAAAGAAAGACAAAGAAAGACAAGAAACAAAGAAAGAAAGGCTAATTTGGTGATTTCTGAAATCACAAGCTTAGTGTACACTAGGCTCTATTCTTGACAAAGAGACCCAGAGCTTTATGAAAAAAAAAAAAAAAAAAGAAAGAAAACACCCTTAACTTGCCTATAGAATGATTTTTGTTTTGACACGCCATGACTTCAGCTCTGGCTTCAAAATATTTCCATTCCTTCATATAATCACATTCAATAATCATTTTTAAAAAATGTTTTCTTTGCATGCCTGCTGTTTTGTGTCCTTCATTCTTGTCTGCACGTAATTTGAGGGCAAACTACAGTCAGGAATATAGAAAGAATCCTCCTCCAGCCGTTGCATTAATTGATGTCTGGGAGTAAGGTAATGCTATCTAATGAGACTGAATCAAGTGATCAGTGTAAAAATACAGATTTTCAAATACATTTTATCTAACCATTTGAGCTGCTTGAAAATTGGCATAATTACACACTCTGAGACTCTAAGATATGGTAATTCTTGATTCAGATATTTCATTTCACAGGAGAGGGAATGAGAAGGCAAGGTTTGATGTGAGTGACTTCAGTACCCATTGACTAGAACAGAGCACACTTTTCAAACACACATGAAAGAAATGTAAATTATTAAATTACCTGAAGTGATTCTGAACAACTAGACCCACCTTAACATTCTCATACTACAAATAAAGCCTTCATTTTTTTTTTCAGGAAAAGAATCTCATAATCAAAAGACTATGAATATTCAGAACAAAAATGAGATCAGAAAATTTATGGTGCTTATACAAGGAGAGGGAAGAAATTAGATTTTTAATTCACGTCATACCCATTTCACATTCCATGGTTGGGTACTTTGTCCTCAAAACAGAGGATTCATTATGAAGTGAGAGCAATTTTAAAAATACATTTTACTGAATTACGGCAAGAAAAACACCATAAAATGGCAGGGAGTTAAAAACTGAAGTAGTGTGTGTGTGTGTGTGTGTGTGTGTGTGTGTGTGAACACATACACGCACCTGTTCAGCCGTTCTGCATGTCTGGTGCAAGCGCAGGCATAGAGGAGGGGCACCGTCAATGTGTGAATCCTGTTTCCGGGTAGCAAACCCAGTTGTATGTGACTTTATGACTTCAGTGAGGACAAATCATCTCTCAAAATGGGACATTATTGTCGGCCTACTATGTCCAGCCGCTGCCTATGCCATGGTTCTGCCCGGAGGACTTAGCAAGTAGAAGATACACACATGTAAAAAGGTCAACTCACTATATTGTGAAAAATGCCATGATCCAGACCGCTATACCCGGGGAGTCTACATTAGTCCAGGGTCCCCACTTTCCAATATGCTTCCATTTTATCATTTTCTAATCTGTCTTCCATTTGTCCCATCAGAGTAATTATTTTTCTACGATGTGAAAAGCTGGGCATATCTCCTCCCCAACATTTCTTTTGGCAAAACAAATCTGGTTATGGAATTTTCTGAAACTATGCAGACATTGCTGATAGGTCACCAAAAAAACAAAAAAAAAAAAAAAAAGAAAAAAAAAGAAACAAAAACAAACTGCAGTTTCTGAGAAAAATAACTTTTCTTCTCGATTTTCCATATTAGAAAATGGTTTTATATAAAGTACTTGATACAGAGATATATAAATCAAGCCATTGATTTTTAGCCTCACAAACAACAATATTTATGAGATAACATGAAGAGGAAGAAAGCTGACTGCTCATGGAAAAAAATACCATAAAGTCACAGAAAATGACTATGAGAGAGAACTCTTTTTTCATATCTTAGCACCTCCCCCAGAAGAGAGTATTTTATATACATTTTATGTTATACAATATATTTTATATATTAAACATATAAAATTTATAAGTATATACTAAACATATATTAATTTATATCAAAAATATGTATAAACACCCTATATATGTACTTTGTGTATGTACTTAAAACACTGGCAACATCATTTTAGAGATCTAAATAAAGAAAAAATGCATTAAATTTTCAAAATAAGGCAGTTTTTACTCAATATTACATCAACAGATATAAATTGCAAGAAATGCATAGTATTTCAGAACAGGAAAACTGGAGCTCAGAAAAAAAGAACACAAAGAGAAAGAAAAGTGGCATTGTTGAAAGAATTTCAAAACATGTCTAGAGATTCTAAATCCAACTACATCCCAGCTGGTTTGCTCATCATGTGCTAATGCTTCCTAATAGGGTCTTAACTCTAACAGTAGTAAGAATATGAGTGGCTCCTATTCCATTTATCATTAAACACATACAGGGAAGTGAAGATGGGCTCTTTACATGGCTCACCATTATTTTTTTTCGCTTTTCTCCATTATGTCGCTATATTTTTCTATTCTATATTTTTATTTGGAACACACTTTTGGTGCTTGATTTCGTGTGTCAACTATGATGTTAATTTTAGGTGGACTAAGGGAAGTCCAGATAGCTGGTAAAACATATTTCTGAGTGTGTCTGTGAGGGTATCCCCAGAAAAGACTGGCACTGAATCAGTAGACTGTGTAAAAAGGATTGCCCTCACCAGAGCAGGTGGGAAACATCTATCCATTGAAGGCCTGAGTAGAACAAAAAGGTGAAGGAAAGGCAAATTCACTCTCTCTGTTTGAGCTGAGACATCCATCTTCTTCTGCCCTCAGACATCAGTGCTCCTGGTTCCTGGGCTTTAGGGCGTGGAGCAGGATTTACATCCTTGGCCTCCAAAATCTCAAGGTTTTGGTCTCAAAGTGAATTATACTACCAGCTTTTCTGGGTCTCCTATTTGCTGATAGTGATTGTTGGGGCTTCTCAGCCTCCGTAATCATGTGAGCCAGTTCCTATAATAAATCTCTCTCTCTCTCTCACACACACACACATAGATAGATAGATAGATAGATGATAGATAGATAGATAGATAGATAGATAGATAGATAGATAGATAGATAGATGATAGATAGATGATAACCACCTGAGGCATATTTTCCTTCATTCTCTCACTTCCTGATTCAATATTTATGGATCTACTGTACTTATATCTGCTGGCTGGGTGTCCAAATCATTGCAGGTTTTCCCATCACTTTTTGGATGCATTTAATTCAAATCAACAGAGAAAAGTTGCTGCATGTCCCAGAAATTGCCAAGGAAGAGTTTTCATATCTGCTTTATTAACAACACGTAAAAGGAAAAAGGCTTATTTTAAGGTCTGTCACAAAACTTCGAATGTAGCAATAAGAGGATAAAGGCAGTGCCCTTTCCTTTCTTTGACTTTCACCAATTTATAAGCCATTCAAGGTTCCGGTCATCCGTTCTGACCTGTCTGCCTCTGATTCACATGATGTCAGAGAAGAGGAAAAGAATTCACAAACAATCCATTACCTTTTTCCCCTTCTCTTATTTTCTCTAGCAAATATGTATAGTGCAAATTCATGTCAAAAGCCATTTCCACTATAATTTAGACTATAAATCCTCAAGGCATAAAAGTGTAGTCATTAGTTCATGCTAAGCCACACAGAAATTGAAGGACGAGAGAATTGCCTCGTGAGGAAAAGTAAAAATGAGAGGGAGAGGTAAATAGATTGCAATTATTTTGCAAGGATCAAAACCTATTCAAGGCCATTTAAGATTCATCTTCTAGTCTGGGAAGGTTACAGCATAGACAAGATTGAACAGGGATCTGTTTAATTCAACGTATCCACAATTTTTGAAAAAAGGATATTTTCTTAAACTTGAGCAACTTTGCTTACACTTAAGGAATAATATTCTGAGAAGTTTTATAATTTGAAATGAATATTCAAGAAGGTTATGGGATGCATTGCTGAAGGGTCATCATGTTATAAAGTCTTCCACCATTTTGAGTGCCATTACACTAAATGTTTTGACTATCCCTTCTCCAAATATATATTTACTGAGAATCTACTATATGCTAGTGTGTCACACATAGACAAATATCTATTTGTCATTTCAAAATCCATTTGATTACTCAATCACTCGAACATACTAAATAAACTCCTTTCTGTCATGTGGTGTGTATCTAAAAAAAAAATTTAACCAGGTATAGGATACATAAAGAGTGGTGTAAAAAAACAAGTTTTACATTTGATAAATTCAGGGATTTCTGGGGCAAATAAAAATTGTTTCAATACAGAGTAACATGGGATAAAATAGGGGGATAGGCACCAACAATAACTGTTAGAAGGATCAGAAAATATCACAAGAACAATAGTATGTGGGTTAGATGGATAAGTAAAAATGTGTTTAGTGGATACAGAAATTCATGTGTATATGATTTTGTGTATTTAAGGATACACAATGAGTTCCATGAAACCTGTGCTAGGATTCTCAGTAAGGGAAGATTGTGTACCCATTGAACATCTGCCAATGCCGGGGGCCATTTTTAATTATTATCACTTGTTGGACAGTGCTTTAGGAATCTGGCGAGTAGAGGTCAGGTCTGCTGCTAACCACTGTATAATGCACAGACAAGTTACTCGTCAAATATTAAAAGTTATTCAACCTAAAATGGAAGTAATGATTTAAAGGAAGTGGGTAAAGGATCAAGAGGGATCAGAAATGAAGTCAATGATCTAAATATGGCATTTTGATGTTTTATTATGGGTAACGAGAGGACATATAGTTTTCATAGGATAATTACATTTTAATATTTGCTAAAAAAAGCTATAAAAGTCAAGGTGTGGAAGATAAATTTGTTGGCACTGAAATTGAATGTTGTGATATCAAGAGTAGATTATTGCAGTAACTCCTGTGTTCATTCTGGTGAGTAATAATAAGAGCATGAAACAAGACCACGGAGATAGAGCAAGTTACAGCATAGAAAATCAAAAGGAAGTACATACAATAGCGTGTAGTGGGGAAAAAAAAAAGTTTGAGAGAGCTCACTAGTTCACTCCATGCAACCTTTATGAAAAGATTTACATTTGAGGCAAGATGTAAAGAAATACATATGCTTAGAGGAGTAACAGCAACTCAGCTTGAATTCTCCTATCTGCTGGTTTTTCCCCCCTTCTTATTCTTTTAAATAGTTTACATTTTGAAAAATCTAGATCCCTGGCAATTTGTTGAACCATATCATCACTGATAGTACTCGAATTTAATAATATCTTTTCACATTATTGACTCCAAATTGGCCTTGTTAGCATGATGTTATTGAGGAAATTCTCCCACAAATCAATGCCTACTGTTCAGAATGTAATATATTCTAGTGGATACTTACATCTTACAGAGACAAAAATATGTGCATAGGCTTCTCCAGGCAATTTTTAGTATTTTGTGTTTTTAAAAATTTCTTTTAGTATGAAAATTTTGAAACCCTCCCTGACTCTTTCATGTGCTTAAGCAAAGTAAATGTCTGTGATTCCTTTGGAAGCTGCTTTACAGATGGACAGGGCCTCTGTTTTTTTTTTTTTTTTTTTTTTTTTTGCATTAAATAGAACCAAATGCCGTGTTACATTTGTACAGCGATGAACATTTATGCAAATCCAAAGAGTAGGCAGGTGCAAGAGCAAATTTCTTAATGCCATTTGCTCTGAAAATTATATAAAGCTTCTAAATCTATGCTTTTTATAGTAGCTAAAGGAGTTTTGTTTGGTATTTTTAAACAATAACACCTGCTCTGGGCAGAAAAGTGAGTTCCCATACAGCAGGAAGTGGGCTGCTTTTGGTGGGGAGAGAGTTCCAGAGCTTGTCTCCAATAAGTAATGAGATAATAAAATAAAATTTATTTTGAAAGGGCTGGAGTGGGTGGTGGAGGGAGAAGTGGGGGGGTGGGGGGGAGAGATTTCGCCTTTTGCACTGACAGATGCAGACAAATGGCAGAGATTCAGCCCAGCCAAGGAGATGGCGTAAGTCCACAGGACTCCATCTGGGGCCTGTTTCTTTGGCCTCTGAAAACCTGGCAGGTCTAAATTTCCCTTTCTCTTTCCACAGTAGCTTAAAATGAGAAGACCTTTGTGTCAAAGTCTCCGAGTGACTGTCAGAAGCTAGGGACTGCCATTTCTCTCGTGCTTGATGAATGTGCCTCTATTATTTTCCACCCAATGCCATAGAACCAATAGTGATTAATTAAGGTCAATGATGTGTTCATTCAAATCCCTTTTACCAAAGCTGAAATCTGCCTGATGATAGATGTTGATAATGTCCTTATTTCCAAAAAGATGTAGAGTATCTGTTTTTCTTCTTTTGGCATAATTTTAATACACGATTTGTTAAGATATTTACCTGCCCTTGAGGATGCTAGTAATTCACTGATATGTACATCATTCTCTTAAAGGGGTCTTACCTCGTGTTGGCAAAAAACAGTGGTGCTAAAGACGGAGAAACTCCTCTTTCATCCTAGCTGTGCCATTAGCTTCCTTCACTCACCCAGTCACTTAATACAGTTTCATTGATTTCCCCACGTATAATGATCTTACGGCTATGACAGCATCACCCCATTCATCTCAAGGTTTGTCGGTGGTTGCAACTTTCTGGACTGATGTCCCATTCTCATTGACACCTCCCTGTACATCCCGCAGGACACTGGATGCATAATCTTTAGAGGGAGGCAGGTTAACTACTCTTTCGCAAAGGATAAGCAAGGAAGAAAGAGGGCATTAACCAAAGGAAGAGCAAGGAATAAGAAACTGACTCCATGTCCAGCACCCCCCCACCCCAGTGTTAGAAATTCTGAAATGAGTACATTTAACCTCAAATCTTAGGAAGCTGAAATCTTCCTCAGATACGAATATAGAAATAGCAATAATAAAATAGAATATACCCGTTTATGATATCTAACGATGGAACAGGCATTCTTGTCTGGTGGTTCTGTAGTGACAGCATAATTTACTGACTCTGTGGCCTTAAGCAAGATACCTGTGCCCCCGAGGCATTATTGTCTCTTCCATTTGCCTCCAGATCTACCCATGCCTTAATCTCAGCCTTGATATATCTGCTTTTCCAGATGCTTCCATGCAGTGTACATTTAAACCAACTATTTCTCTCAACTAACAACCCCAACCCTTTTGAATGCGGTCTTCTCTGGAGGCTTTTCTTCTGTATTCTTTCATTACCTTTGTTCTGTTGGAGTCCAGGGCGGCATCATCACTGTTCCATAGTGCAGCAAGGAATATCTCTGGCATTTTCTGTATATTTTATCTATATATTTTAAAATACATCCTTTAATAAGCCCTCCTAAAATTATAATAGCTTCAATATGTCAATTGTTTTCTACTGGTATCCTAATTAATGCACAGTTGAAGCTGAGTGATATAAAGTTGTCTACGGAAGAAGGATGGCCCAAAAGGTAGCATTTCAGTCATAAGTATATAGGAAAAGAAAGCGCTGGAGGGGAATAACTAGTAATTTGACACCTTAATCAGATTCCTAGGATAAGAAGCTCAGAGCTGGAGACTTACACACACACTAAGAGCATCCTCAAGATCAACACCTGTAGTGGAATGAAGGTAGTGGGGTTGTTCAGAAGGAGGCATCTAATTGTGACTAATTGCAGTTAAAGAATCATATGTTACCTCGGGAGCTCTGGTGATGGGTTGGCCCTTCAGAATTGTTTTGTCTTAAGGTAAAGCATCTAGACCCTGACAATGATCATCAGAGGATGCAGGTATGGGTAGGAGGCGGCATCCGCTTGGGGAGGTGGCTCTGTTTGGCTAAGGAAAATTCTCCGCATTGCCCACTGCCATTGAGGAAAGAGTGCCTTGGTGCAAAATAGATCCGAAGGCTGGCAAAACACAATATCCTTTGGTATGGAAGGATATTTTAAGTCCTGTTTTGGGGAGTATCAAAGGAAAAGGAGGAGACATTTACAAGTGTCTTATCGTGAAAGTCTTGCTAGAAGAGATAATTAATTTTAATTAGTAGTAAGTTATTTACCTTTGGGGGGAGTCACATGACCATGAACACCAAGAGTTGGCTATCTACCTGAGATTTTTAGAATTTTAACTTATTTGCATGTACGTAGCTGCTACTCTCATATGTCAAGATGAAAATAATTACAAAGTCAAATATGTTCATAACCACCAGTCTGCTTAAATGAGCCCTTTATTAACTCCCCATTTAAAAGCAAACAGGAAGTAAGTGACTTTTATTAAACGCCTACACAGGCCGGTCACTGTGGCATTTTCCAACCTGCTTAAATATGTTGGCCTCTATACTGGAGTGTCTTTGTCTTGTTTGTATTATCATTTTACATGCACATTTTTCAATCCGCTCTGCTTTCAAGGTAAAACTAATTATTTTTTTTTAAGGAAAGGCAGACATGGATTAGGATTCTTATTTTACTATTTAGTTGTTATGGAACCCCTGAGTGATTCATTAATTAACTCAACCTGTTTCCTCATGCAAAATAAATTCTCCTAAGTTCTATAATGTACATAAATGTCCTGCCGAGTGCATGAAAGATAAAAGGTACTCAGTATTGTATGTTACCTCTCCCTCTCTTGATATGTGCTTTCTTCGTTCAGTTACTTTTATGCTTCCCTCTTCTCTGGCTTTCTCCTTTCTTCTCTGGTGTGCTCCTTGAGAACAGAATATATGCATAGCACATCTTATTTTTATAGAGGCTAAAATAATGTCTCATCTTTAACAGTGTTTCTCTAAGTGCAGTCTTTGTGCCATCAACAACAGAGTCACAGTGTCTCTAGCTCAACCTACCTGATTCAGAATATCAGAGGTTATACCTATGGATTTTATCAGCATTCCAAAGTTAGTCTAAAAACTATAAAATACTGATGAAATAAATTGAAGATGACACAAGAAATGGAAGACATTCCATGCCCATAGATTGGAAGAACAAATATTGTTAAAATGTCTACTGCCAAAGCTTTCTGCATATTTAATGCAATCCCTATCAGGATACCAACAGGATTTTTCAGAGACCTTGAACAAACAATCCTACAATTTGTATGAAACCACAAAAGACCTAAAATAACCAAGAAACCTTGAAAAAGAAAAGCAAAGCCAGAGGTACCACAATTCTGGACAACAAGTCATGTTACAAAGTTGTGGTAATCAAATAGTATGGTAATAGCACAAAAACAGAAATAGATCAATAGAACAGAAAAGAAAACCCAGAAAAGAATCCACCACTATATAGTCATTAATCTTTGACAAAGCAGGAGAGAATATCCAATGAAGAAAATACTGTGTCTTCAACAAGCATTGTTGGCAAAACTGGACAGCAAAACATATAAATCAATTAATCAATAAATAAATCTGGACCACTATACACAAAATAGATTCGAAATGGATGATAAACCTAAATTCGAGACAGAAAATCATCAAAATCCTAGAGGATGTCACAGTCAGTTACCTATTTGACCTTGGCCTCACCAATATCTTACTAGACATATCTCTGGAGGCAAGGGAAATAAAAGCAAAAATGAACTATTGGGACTTCATCAAGATTAAAAGCTTCTGTGCTGCAAAGGAAACAATCCAAAAAAATAAAAGGCAACTTACAGAAGTGAAGAAGAGATTTGCAAATGACATATCAGATAAAGGGCTAGTATCCAAGATCTATAAAGAACTTATAAAATTCAACACCCCAAAACCAAATAATCCAGTTAAGAAATGAACAAAAGATGTGAATAGATTTTTTTTTTCAAAGAAGACATCCAGGTTGCCAACTGACACATGAAAAGATGCTCAATACCACTCATCATCAGGGAAATACAAATCAAAACCACAGTGATAATGAAATGAAAAACAAACAAACAAACAGTGATACACTGCTTTACACAGGTAAGAATGGCTAAAAGTAACAACATAGGAAACGAGATGTGGGTGAGGATGTAGAGAAAAGGGAACCCTCTTACACTGTTTGTAGAAATGCAACCACTCTGGGAAACAGTATGGAGGTTCCTCAAAAAGTTAAAAATAGAACTACCCAGCAATTTCACTACTAGGTATTTACCCAAAGGATACAGAAAATGCTGTTTCAAAAGGATACATTCATCCCAATGTTTATTGCAGCATTGTCAACAATAGCCAAATTTTGGAAAGAGCCTCATTGGATAAAGATGTGGGTATCCATATGCAATGGAATATCACTCACTCATAAAAAAGGAATGGAATCTTTCCATTTGAAAGGACGAGGATAGAGCTAGAGGGTATTACACTAAGTGAAAAGTCAGAGAAGGACAAATACTATAAGATTTCACTCATAAGTGCAATTTATAAAGCAAGTGAGCAAAGAGAAAAAGAGAGAGGGAGAGAGAGAGGGAGAGAGAGAAAAAGAGAGAGAGAGAGAGAGAGAAGCAAAGCAAGAAACAGACTCCTAACTGTAGAGAACAAACTGATAGTTACCAGAGGAGAGGTTGGTGGGGCGATGGCTTGAATAGGTGATGAGGATTAAGGAACACACTCGTTGTGACGACCACCAGGTATTGTATGGAAGTGTTGAATCACCTGAGACTAATATGACACTGCATATTTTCTAACAGGAATTTAAATAAAAACTTTTTTTAAGATTTTATTTACTTCTTCATGAGAGACACAGAGAGAGGCAGAGACACAGGCAGAGAGAAGCAGGCTCCATGCAGGGAGCCCGAGGTGGGACTCGATCCTGGGACTCCAGGATCACACGCTGAGCAGAAGGCAGATGCTCAACCACTGAGCCACCCAGACATCCTATTAAATAAAAACTTAAAAAAAAAAAAGACTAAGCTAGTTTTATGTAGGTGAAAACTTAGGAACCACTGCAGGTTATTCTTGATAAATACTTGCATAAATATGTATGCTATGGTATCAATGTTCTTCTTCAAGGAAATGTTGGTAGTCAGCAATAGAAAGAGAGCCAGATAAAAATGCTTCTTTTAATATCCTGGCCCGTTTGCATAAATTCTATTAAAATAAAATAATGAGCATGGATGCTCATGCTAGCTTCAGTTAACCATGGGCTGTGATAGCATAAACCAGAAGGATGCTGGATCAAATTAGAATCCCCACACACTACGTCATCCAGACAATTTGAAGAATTAATTTGACTCTTCTCAAAATTTTCTTAAGAAATGAGAAACATAAATAAATAAATAAATAAATAAATAAACAAATAAATAAACAAATAAATAAACAAATAAATAAATAACAGAAATAAAACTTCCTGGTGTCTTTGACACTATCCTCCTGCAATAAAGAGACACAACATAAATGAGACTCAAAGGATAGTAACTAGAGAGTTACATTTATATTATTAAAGATCTTTGTTAATAGACATTTCTGTAATCTCATTTCATCATTTCTCTGCATTGAGGATTGAGTGGTTACCGCTTAATGTTTTTAAAATCTTGATCAATTTCCCTTCTTTCTTCTCGGTTTTTCATTTTTTTGTTTTTGGTTTTGTTTTGTTTTCTGCTTTGGATCTAAAGGAATTCCAAGGAATATGATAGTCTTCCTTGTGTATTTCTGTGTATTTCACTCTAAATTTCAATGTTTTGTGTATTAGTTTATCTTTAATCAAGAACCTTTTCTTTTTTTAATTCTTCACATGGATTGAGTCTGGTCCTTCCACATCATATTATATATAATTTCTAGAACTATGATTCCACCACTTTGGAGAACAGGTTGTTATTTCCCAGCTGAACATGATATAACTTTCATAGAAATAATTAACTACTTTTATTTCCAGTATTCTGAGGGATCTTTAAAACCAGGAAGCCCTAGTGACTGGTGTTGGGACCAGTCTCTGCTGGACAATGGAAATAAACCATGACTCCTCATCAGAAAAATGTATAGACATCAAAAGAATAAGTAAAAACAAATAAAAAGTCTGTTGTCAGAATCTTCACCATTGCAAACTGAGTTAATAACACATTTCCAGTTTCTAATATATTGCTGATCATGTACAACAGCAGAATAAACCCATATATAAGTGTTTTTCCATCTTGTTTAAACATTACCTACCCAAACTTATCCCTAATCAGCCATAATTTTTACTTAATAAGTACTGTTTTGTCTATGGTCCCAAATCTGTATGTTTTATATGATTTGTGTTTATTTGCGTCTTTTCCAGTATATAACTTTTCTTTTTCTTTTTTTTTTGTCTTATCTAATCCCTAAGATTTCCTCCATTTCTCAGCCTCAATTCTGTAGAATACAACCCATATTATGGCCAATCACTTAGTATTTAGCTAGAAATGCACCAGCACCTCAAATAAGAAGGACTGTAAGACCCATGGCCAAATGGTATCCCTGTTCATCCTTCAATGTATGAACTACATAGATAGATAAAGGAGCTTCTATATATATGACCCATTTTCTCATGCTGAGCCCTATTTAAATGCAAAGTACAAACCCAAAACATGTCTTTGAATTCTATGTCTAATTGCATCCTCATACCTCATAATGGACTATGTGAAAATCTACCCAGATATTTCAGCATATGGATCATTAAGGAAAGAGACAAGGTTGACCTTGACATTCTGGACAATTCTTGAGTGGTCTAGATAATTTAAGAAACGAAGTTAATATGATAGGAAGTCATTATAGTATCCTTGGAAAGTATCACTCTGGAAAACTATGTTTTCTACAGTGTTGTTTTGAGTCAGGGGAGATGAAGAAGTTGTATACGGTTTATAAAATAGACTTCAACTACATTGGAAAAAAAAAAAAAGAACTAAACCAGTAGAAACGAATCATGATAGTATCTTCTTAGCACATTTTTTGCTTGTTCTTATTTCTTTAAACCATCTTTATAAGTAAATTATATTATAAATCAGCTATATGAGAAATCTTCCAGGAACTAGATATTAAAAGAAAACTGTCTGAAAGGAGAAGCACAGAACAAATTTTACTTCAAAAAAACCCAGAAATATAAGCAAATGATCATAAAAATATATTTGTGTATATATATATATATATTATATAATATATATATAACACATGTATATAATTGCAGCACCAAAGCTGTAGTATGGATTCTTGTTGGTAATCAGACTCACAAAACAAAAATAGGCTTTCATCAAGCATTATGTTTACTTATCTTTATAAAATATAGCAGGCAATAGATGCTATAGTGTGGCCACCTCACTGAGAGACCAGACAACTTCTGCAGGGAGTACAGTTTCTTTAGCCTCCTTACCTGTGCAGGCTGCATATGGCTTTCATGAAGACCCGAGGTGTCTGTGAGTTAATTTGAAACAGCGAAGCCATCCCTTCAGTTCTCCACCAAACTTCTATAGCATCTGAGAGATTTAGGTCCAAGACTTGTTTGACTACCCAGCTTCACAAAACCAAATCTGTTCCCAAAACCACGTGAAGCAGAACAACATTCTACATTTATCTTAACTCTAAAATCTCCAAGGAAACATTACTGAGTGGTGAGGAACACCAAGGTCAAGGTTACTCCAGCTAGGCCTACAGAGACTAAGCCTGTTAGTCACAATTATAAAACAATAATGCAGTATGGTAAATGCTAAAACATGGGTATGTGAAATTCTATCAGAGAAAACAATGAAAAATGGATTAATCTTAAGTGGAGCACTTAGGAAAGGCTTCATACAAAAGGTCATATTTGAGGGGATTTTTTTTTGAAAGAACGAAGAGAATTTTTAATAGCCAGACAGTAAGGCAAAGGACAATTGAGACACAAGACAGAATAGGTAGGAAACTAGAGAGACTTGCAGATATTTGGGGGGAAAGGAGGATTTAAAGATGTTAGAAATGTTTTGAGTACAACATTCAAGGGAAGTGAAACTAGAAGGGCTGGGCCCAACTGATCTTACCTGGTGGAATTGAAAACATCAATACAATTTTCTGTAATTAATTAATTTGCATGTTTAAAACTGCCTTGATTGAGGGTTACATTATAATAAATATCAACCTGGCTCCCTATCATAATATTATTTATAATTACAGACAATAAAAATCCTTAATTAACAAAAGAGAAAAATATTGAGTCCATTTGACCACGTCCACTTGAAGGACTGTGTATGTTCATTGGTAAAGAATGCATGTGATGGTTATATGTAATGAAAGCTAATACTACATAGTGTATCAGGCCTCCTTGAAATAAGCAGGGGTTGAAAGAGCTAAAACAAGCAGGCTAGAACTACCACAATTTCCAAATTAGGAGTTATGCTCCCCGATGCATTGTTACCATAAAGGAATTCTTTTGTGTTTTATTATTTACTGATGTAACTTGTCTTGGGGCACAATAAGAGGCTTTGTATACACTGGATATATCTGTTCAGCCCTCCAATTTTTTTTTAAGATTTTATGTATTTATTCATGAGAGGCACACAGAGAGGCAGAGACACAGGCAGAGGGAGAATCAGGCTCCACGCAGGGAGCCCAATGTGGGACTAGATCCCAGGACCCCAGGATCATGCCCTGGACCAAAGGCAGACGTTCAACCACTGAGCCCCCCAGGGCCCCAACCACCAAAATATTTTAAAAGTGTTTTTCTCACCCTTACCTGAATATTAACATCAAGCCAAATCCCTATGATTTCTCTGACAATATTGAAATAAGAATATGTCAAAGGAACAAAAAAGCCTATGAGTTAAATCCCAGGGAATTAAGATGATTTTGTTCTGAAATTTCCTGCATTGTTATCTTAGTACTTCTATGTCTTTGAAAATGTTATATTGAACTGATGTGAATTTTTTTATGAAAATGATTTGGTTCTAAGAGATAATACTAAGATCAGTGCATTAATTAGGTATAATTTAGAGGGAATTCGGGTGATACCTGTTACATTTTTCTCATCTAAGCTTCTATGTCTAAAATAAGGTCTTTATGGTTTTTTTTAAAGTAGTAATTTTGGAGCTATTCACTTCATTCTTTAAAATTCCAAAGTCAAACTAGTTTAGATATATCTAAATATAAATAACCCCTCAGGTATATTTAAAAGAAAAAAATACTTATATAAAGAAATAATCTCTTTTTTCACTGTTTTATTTTATTTTATTTTTTTAAAGATTTTATTTATCTATGCATGAGAGACACAGAGAGAGAGAGAGAGAGACAGAGACACAGGCAGAGGGAGAAGCAGGCTCCTTACAAGGAGCCCAATGTGGGACTCGATCCTGGACCCCGGGATCACGCCCTGGGCCGAAGGCAGAAGCTCAACTGCTGAGCCACCCAAGCATCCCCCTAATTGTTTTATTTTAGGAATTAGAAAAATGTGTATTTTTTTCTGACAGTGACTTCTACGCTTATTATTGACAACTTAAGAGTGCAAAAAATTTGAAGTAGCAAGTAATACTATCCATGCCCTACACCTTGGATGCAGTCACATCAATAGTTATGTATTTTTTCTAGAAATTTGACATTTTAAAATGAATGTCTTTATTTTTTTTCACCTAACATGAAGACATATCTTTCACTGAAGTAATACTATTCATTTTCATAAAAATATTTTGGTGCCTACATAATATTGTAGTGGTTGAATATACCATGCTTTATATTGTGATTTTTAATTTTTTTGGATTTTCAGTCATTTTTCAGTATTGGGCAAGTTGTAGTGAACATATTTGAGAATATAGATATTCTTTTCCTGCTTTATTTTTTCCTTAATATTTATGTTAGCCAAAACTATATGTATATTGTGTGTTTGTGTGTGTGTATGTGTGTGTGAGAGAGAGAGAGAGAGAGAGTAAGTGTGTGTGTTTATGTAGATAAAGAAATGTCATTTGTCACTATGGGTGAACGTTTTGGTTGAGGTCTTTTAATTTTAAAATTACTTTTGCCAATTCAGTTGCTCATTGGACATATGTAAAGTTGAATACACAAGATTATTTCACGAATAAAAATCACAGAGATTTCACACTGAATACAGCTCAGATAATTTGCTTTAAAATTCCACATGATGAGGAAAGGTGATTCTGAAAAAAAATTGATGGAAATATAATTTTTCAAATAAAAAGACACTTTTTAATACCCAGTTAAACTCTCGTAGGTTAGTCAAGGTCCTAGTAGTAGGAGGGGAGAGATGGACTATTCAAGGTGGCTAATTTGCAACAAACTCAATTAAGCCACTATTTATTCAAGATACGGTCAGAGTAAAGAATCAAGGGACAGTGAAATGCTCTAGATCTAGCAACAGCAGAAAGATATGACAAATACCAGGAATGAGGAAACAAGGGGAGATGGTGATTATTGGAACAAGACGTGAGCTGGGTGGACAAAGGGACCTGATATCAGCTCATGTTAAGGGACATTGTGGCCCACAGTCAACTGGCATGAAAGGATTTGTGGTAAATAAATACTGCGTCTCCTCCCACCCTCTAAGCTCATTTGGCATCTCTCGTTGGCCAAACTGATATGGCAGGCGAAAGGCAGGCTATGCCAATATAAACCAGCCTCTGGGGCAGAACAAGTTAAGAAGAGTCAAGAATTTATCATTGTGTATGGTGCAAGAGAGTGGTCTAGTTTCATTCTTCTGCATGTGGATGTCCAATTTTCCCAGCACCATTTATTGAAGAGACTGTCTTTCTTCCAATGGATAGTCTTTCCTCCTTTATCGAATATTAGTTGCCCATAAAGTTCAGGGTCCACTTCTGGATTCTCTATTCTGTTCCATTGATCTATGTGTCTGTTTTTGTGCCAGGACCACACTGTCTTGATGACCACAGCTTTGTAGTACGACCTGAAATCTGGCATTGTGATGGCCCCAGATATGGTTTTCTTTTTTAAAATTCCCCTGGCTATTCGGGGTCTTTTCTGATTCCACACAAATCTTAAAATTATTTGTTCTAACTCTCTGAAGAAAGTCCATGGTATTTTGATAGGGATTGCATTAAACGTGTATATTGCCCTGGGTGGGAATGTGAACTGGTGCAGCCACTCTGGAAAACTGTGTGGAGGTTCCTCAAACAGTTAAAAATAGACCTGCCCTACGACCCAGCAATTGCACTGTTGGGGATTTACCCCAAAGATACAAATGCAATGAAACGCCGGGACACCTGCACCCCGATGTTTCTAGCAGCAATGGCCACGATAGCCAAACTGTGGAAGGAGCCTCGGTGTCCAACGAAAGATGATGGATAAAGAAGATGTGGTTTATGTATACAATGGAATATTACTCAGCTATTAGAAATGGCAAATACCCACCATTTGCTTCAACGTGGATGGACCTGGAGGGTATTATGCTGAGTGAAGTAAGCCAGTCGGAGAAGGACAAACATTATATGTTCTCATTCATTTGGGGAATATAAATAATAGTGAAAGGGAATATAAGGGAAGGGGGAAGAAATGTGTGGGAAATATCAGAAAGGGAGACAGAACGTAAAGACTGCTAACTCTGGGAAACGAACTAGGGGTGGTGGAAGGGGAGGAGGGCGGGGGGTGGGAGTGAATGGGTGACGGGCACTGGGGGTTATTCTGTATGTTAGTAAATTGAACACCAATAAAAAATAAATTAAAAAAAAAAGAAGAGTCAAGAATGCATCTGAGTTGGCAAATGAAGTCACCCTCATCTTAAAAGAATTTCATTATGAACCTTTGGAGGAGGGGGTTATTGTTTTGTGAATAAATAATTACTCTGTGTATACTTTGGTAAATCTTAGAGCTCTATATGATAAAGCAAAATGGAAAAAAAATATTCGAAAGATGCATTGCTGAATTTCAGCTCTGGGAGTAATTTAGATGCTAACAGTTACAGCTTTAACAAATTACTTATTTGTTCATTTATTTAGTGTTTGCTATGGACCAGACACAATGCCATGTGTGCTTGTACTTTCTCATCTGATCCGCCATAAGTAGTGGAGAGTTTGAGTGTCTTGCCCACAGTCATACAAGCTAGCAGAGGCAGAGCCAAAATTTGAGCATATGTGGTGTCTAGCACCAGCACGACTGAATCTATTGCTCTATGTGCATTTGACAATATCCCTCCCTCGGAAAAGACAACTTCACTTTGTTTTATCATATTTCCTCTTTCATTAACCTTCTTTCCCTCCACAAAAAAAAAAAAAAAAAAAAAAAAAAAAAAAGAAAAGAAAAGGGAAAAAAGGCAATAATCATATTCTGTTTTTGTTTCTGTTGTTGTTAACTGTCCCTCTTTCCACATTACAGCCAACTCTGCCTTCCAGGCATTTGTTTCTGGTATTTCTCCTTGGAAAGCAGATTCTGAGATGCAGGATTTTAGAAGGGAGTATTCCTAGGGTTAACATCCGAGAAAGGAGAGTGTTTACCTGATGAAGAGCTGAATGTCTGCTCAGAAATGAGGGCTGAGCTTTGCATCCTTGTGCTGATCATGTGCAGTACGGTGAGTACTGTAGGGAAGAGGCTTGACACTAGATATTGTCCTTTCCTTTAGCTGAAATCATCACAAGAAGGACTGACAACTGAGGGCCAAGGGTCATCTTGGCGGCACTTCCATCAGGTGAAAGAAGGAGCCTTTCACTCCTAATGGGAGACTGCGCAGTGCGTGACACCATCCTCCATAGTAATTATGAATCTCTTCTTTAATTTATAAGCAAAATAATATAAATTATGCACACACATGCTTATACACATGTATTCTATTATATGCATAAATGTATTGTTATAAATAACAAATAAGGAGATTACAGCGTAGTCGATTAGACAGTTCCTGCAGTAACACCTTATAAAATATTTAATCTACATACTTACAAACACAAAAGTATGTATGTGAATTTTTTAGCTAAAGCTTCATTATTCCTAGATAGAAAGGACTCATAGAAAAGTTTATGAATTGTTCAACCACAGAAATCAATGTGTTTATACACTAAATTTGTTTTAGATTCTTGAGTTAGGGAAATTGATTGCTGTGCATTAGAGGCACAATTTCTGAGTTCTGGCATCCAAATGATTAATGATAGTGTAGATTCTACATGTTTATCATTCATTACTTAAGAAAAAAAAAGCCTCTGTGAATGGTCCTGAAATTCTCCCCCTAGTTAGACAAATTGTTCATTTTTATATTCAAGGTTGCAAACTATCATACATGAGTTTGACCCCTCCCTAACTATGGATCTTTTGTAGCCAATGACAATGATATAGAGAAGTCAAGCTGTTCCTTGAAGGTGAGTTCTGGGAGGCAAAACCAGACCAGAGTAAAGCCAGAAGAGCAGAGGTTACAGAGGGGAAAAAGGGAAACAAATGTTCTCTGTATATTGTATTTATCTTAGTCTTCACAATAGGTGTTTTCAAGTGAAAACCAGTTTAGGTGAACTTGCTCGTGGTCACACGAAATATTTTTATAGAGAGGATTTAAACCTGGTTCTATTGACCACAAGTGCAAGTTTCAATCCACTATTCCAGCTCATCAGCTAGAAAACTCTTTCAAGGGCATGCCTGCATTTGGGAGATCTAACTGGGAGCACACACATGATCCGTGCACTAGCATAACCCCAGTCTGCCTTCTTTTTCCGCTTTCCCATGTGCAATTCTTGATGCAGATTTGTGACTATCCCTTTTTGGAAGCGAATGGGTAGAGATGTATGAAAAACATGAACTCTAAAAAATGTTAAAATCTAGAGCAAATGGACCATTAAAGCGTTCAGACA
This sequence comes from Canis lupus familiaris, assembly GCF_011100685.1. Lineage (NCBI taxonomy): Eukaryota > Metazoa > Chordata > Mammalia > Carnivora > Canidae > Canis > Canis lupus. The sequence goes on along the minus strand of NC_049226.1, from coordinate 85,769,214 downwards.
AAAGTCAAATGAAGCTCCTGCGATTCACTTGGAGATTTGGTTTAAGATTTTTCAATTTCTGGACAAGTTTGCACCTGTCCACAGATTCTGCTTCTCCTCCTTTAATAATTCAGCTGCTGACAGTTGGAGCTTTGCTTCTGCTTCATTAATCTGCTCCTGGGAAGTAGTATTTTCTCAAAATTTTGGTGACATTTTCATTTCTCATCTTAAAGGATCCCTCTCCACCTCTTCCAGAGGTCGCACATTTCTACCAACTCAGACAGATGGACTGGCTCATTCTTATTCAACCTGGCAGTGTTCAAAATCAAGTGCTCATTTTTTCCCTTTGATTTACTACTGCTCATTTACATCTTTGCCCATTAGATAGAAGTGCCAGTCTCTTTCCTTTTCCTTTTGTCTCTAAATCACAATTCACTGAGTTTACATCCTCAGAGATATTCTGGATTTTTCTAAGGATGTAAGTTCTTCTTATTATCAAGGAAATGTTAATCAAATAAAAGTAATATTACTAGAACATGCTCACTTCTCAAACAAATTGCAATGTGAAAAGATCGTGGCATATTTTAAATGTATTTTATTTTTTCAGTTTCAAAAGTCTATTTAAATACTGATTTTTTTCCCCCCTTTAATTCTGGAGATTTAATTCTGGACCCTCACTTGGATGCCGATGTGTTCAATAAGTAACCATTTATGTTTGTTTTCCAAACTCCCAAACATACTAATGTCACCCATATCGAATCATATTTATAAAGTCAAACATTATAACAGATGCTGATTTTTTTTCATGAGTCAGAATATTTGAAACTATCAAATTCCACAAAAGAAAGAATGGATTTGGAACACAAAAAAATTTAAAGCAAGACTCTGATACTGGTACTGAGTATGTGATGTTGAGTGGGTAGCTCAATCTTTCTGAGACTCATTTTTTTCCCTCAGCTCTAAAATAGTATGGTTGTCAATGCCCATCTCACTGTACAGTTGTGAGTATCAAATGAATCACTGCATCTAAATTCTTAACACAGAATGTGAAACATGGTGGCTTCGTGAAAATGCTGTTCTCATTGATACGAAGAGTTTGGGAGCGTAAGAAACATTGCTCTCCAATGGGAACCTGGTTATCCACGTTGAGTTTCAGTTTCCATCTTTGACTTGAGAAAAAAGTAAACTTAATGTTATTGGTTGGATTGTGTCCTCCCTCCCCAATCATATCCTGAAATCCTGAACCCTCCACTACCTCAGAATGTAACCACATTTAGAGATATAATCTTAAAAAAAAAAAAAAGTACTTATTTACTTATTCAAAAGAGAGAGTGAGCATGAGCAGGAGTGGGGGAAGGTAAAGACAGGGAGAGGGAGAAGCACCATCTCCCCTGAGCAGGGAGCCTGATTCAGGGTTCAATCCTGGGGTCCTAGCCAAAGGCAGACATTTAACTGACTGAGCCAACCCAGGCGTCCCTAAGATAGGGTCTTTAAAGAGATCATTAAGTTAAAATGAGGTCTGTAGGGTAAGCCCTAAGCCAATATGACGGTTATTAGTAAAGGAGTAAATAAGGACACAGACACACACAAATCAAGGGGGAACCATATAAGGACGCAGTGAGAAGGTGGCCTCTGCAAAAGCCAAAGTAAGTCTCAGATGAAACCAAATCTGCCAACACCTTAATCTTGGATGCTTAACCTCCAAAACTGCAAGAAAATAAAGATCTGTTATTTAAACCACCAGTCCGTGGTGTCTTTTATGGGAGTTTTAGGAAATCAATATGTTTACTTCTAATTATGAAGTGTAGCATACTGCCCATACATAGGAGGCACTTAATATTTATTTCAGGTCCCTAAATTATGAGATTTATGACTTTATAATTATTTGTATAAATATTTTTCTCATAAGAATATAACCTCTTGGTTTCAGTAATCATATAACTCCTACTTAGCACTCTTCCTTCCGTAGTAAAAATCACTGATTTTTAGTGCATTGTCATATATGCATATAGTGCATTTAGTGCATTTTAGTGCGTTGATGATTATTAAGTAAATAAATGGACATATGAATGATAGTGAGGCTGAGATATCTATAGGAAAACTAAAAATTCTGCTTGGACCCCATGTGATTAAATTTAGTGACAACTTTATCTTCAATATCCTGCAATTGCCAGATGGTTGTAGCCATTTTAACATAATACTAATTGGCAGCCTGGAAGCAACACATTACAGGAATATTTTCCCATGTAACTTTCTCTATTTGGGCAGTGTGGAAATGTTTACCTCTCATGGACCTTAAAGCCCATGAATGTGGACTGTTTAATATATTATTTATGTCTTTTCTTTTGTTATTTGGGGTGAGATTATTAACATAGCATAAATAGTTTAGCTAAATATTCTTGCCAGCCACAAAATCCATGCAAACATGCATAGATTGATAATACCCTACTTGAAAAAAATGTTCTATCAATATTTTTGCAGAGAAAATGAAGGGATTTGTGCAACTTATCCGAGTTGACTTGAGACTATCAAAGAATATCCGCATAGCTGCTCCTATGCCTGTATGTGTAGAGCCAATGAGAGGTTTAGAATGCCAACATACACACTAGCACCGAGAGTGCTGTGACACATTAGACTGAGTTTTCATCACTGAGAAATCACAATCTTTCTCAAATTGATTCAGCAAGCCTATCTGAACATTGTAAGAGAGGTATTTGATTTCATAAGATCATAGCTTGTCTTGCCCATTTGTAGTTGAATCAGTAGTCAATAAGTTCATTTTGAATCAGGCTACATGAAAAATTTTATAATATAGCACCTGCACAGCATTTCCTGATGAGTGTTCTGTAGAATACCAATTTCTCCACTCATTAGTTGGTAAAAATAAAAAAGAAATAGTGGGATATTTTCTAGTCAATTCTATTTGGGAGACCATGAATTCTGACTTTCATAAATTTGCAGTAATTTTGATGTATCAATATATGTTAAGAGTATCCAGACATGTTATTTTCAAAATGTACTTGATCATGAAACCCTAAATTTAGAGAGTGACTTACAGGCTCATCATACCGTACAACATACCAAAGAAACTGCTAAACTTAACAGTAAACATTGACAGAAATATAAATTTTTTTTATAGTGAGGAATAAATGTCACAGGAAGATTGAAACTTAGGAAGAAGAAATCTTGAGAATCCCTATTAATAAGTCTAAGGAGTTAGGAATTTAGGAAATCTCCTGACTTTGGGACAAGACTAGATTTATTGTGTGTGTTTGCTTGGTTTGATTTGGTTTGGTTTGGTTTTTGTTTTGCGGCTTAGATATGATTGATATATATGCATATATATCTCAAAAGGTTTATTGAGGTATAATTTTAGAATAAATTTATCACTCAAAAAAGAAATCCTTTACTTTTTTTTTTTTTCCTTTACTTTTTAGTTGTCAGTCTCTAATCTCCCTCTCCGATCTGGGTCTAGGCAACTACTAATCTACTTTCTTTGTATGTTGATTTTCTTTTTTTTTGGAACAAGTCATAAATAAAATAACGTAATATGTGATCATTTATGGTTGTCTCCTTTCACTTATCGTAATGTTTTCAAAATTTGTCCATTTTGTAACGTACATAAGTATGTCATTTCAGTTTATGGTTGAATAATATTGTATTGCGTGGATATGCCACACATTTATCCACTCACTAGTTGGTGTACATGTGGTTTGTATCTACCATTTAACTATTTTTAACAACACCACTATGGACATCTACGTGCAAGTTTTGTTTGTACATTCACTTTCATTTCTGTTTGGTATGTACCTAGAATTTCTGGGTCAAATAACTCTGCTCAACTTTTTGAGGAACTAAGAGACTGTTTTCCAAAGCAACGGTACCATTATAGACCCATTAGCTGTGTATGAGGGTTTTGATTTCTCCACATCCTTATCACCACTTATTCTGCGTTCTGCTTTGTTTTGTTTTGTTTTAAAATAAAAGCCATCCTGTAATATGAAGTGGTATCTCATGGCGATTTTGATTTTCGTCTCCTTAATGATTACTGATATTCAGGATCTTCCCATGCACTTTTAAAATATTATTTGTACATTTTCTTTGGAGAAATGTTTCCTGGAGTTCATTGCCCATGTTTTAGACTGGATTGTTTTCTTGCTATTGAATTCCAGCAGTTCTTTTTATACCATGGATGTTAATTACTTTTCATATATGATTTTCAAAATTTTCTCCAGTTATATGTTTTCAACATCAATCATGATATCCTTTAAAGCACTAGAGTGTTTCATTGAGATGAAGTCCAATTCCTCTCCCCTCCCCACCATCACCACTCTGGCCTTTGGTCACTTGTGTTTTTGGTGTCATATATGAGATACTACTACCTAATCAAAGATTATAGAGATTTACCCTTACCATTTTCATTAAGAGTTTTATAGATTTAGCTCTTACAGATAAATCAATGATCCACTTTTAGTTAATTTTTGTGTTTTGTATGAGGTATGAGTTATCTTCATTCTTTTGCTTGAGGATATGCAGTTGAGCTACTTGAAAAACAAACAAACTATTCTTTCCCAATTGGATGGTCTTGGCATTTTGTTGAAAGTCAGTTGACCATAGATATATTTTATTTCTGTCTCTCAATTCTATCTTATTCATGTATATATCTATCCTTATGCTAGTACAACACTATCTTTATTACTACCGTTTTATAGTAAGTTTTTAAATCAGGAAGGATAAGTTCTCCATTTTTTATTTTTCCAGATTGTTTTGGCTATTCTGGGTTCCTTGGGTTTCCATTGTGAATTCAGGATCAGCTTGTAAACTTACAAATAAGCTAGCTGGTATCATGATAGAGATTGCATTGAATATGTAGATTGATTTGATAATAATTTCCTTCTTTACAATATTAAGCCTTCTAATTTATGCACATAAAATGTCTCTTCCTTTATTTGCTTTTTAACTTCTTAAAAAAATTAATAATTTTAATAGTATGAGTTTTGCACTTCTTTTGTAAAATTTATTCTTAAGTATTTTATTCTTTAAGATGTTGAAAACTGATAGTTTTTTAAAGTTAGTTTTTGGATTGTTTATTGCAAGTGCACAAAAATATAATTGATTTTTGCATTGTGATTGTGTATCCTGCAAATTTCTTGAACTTGTTTACTAATATTTTTAAAGATTTTATTTATTTATTCATGAGAGACACACAGAGAGAGAGAGAGAGAGAAAGAGAGAGAGAGAAGCAGAGGGAGAAGCAGGCTCCATACAGGGAGCCCGACGTGGGACTCGATCCTGGGTCTCCAGGATGGGGCCTTGGCCGAAGGCAGTGCTAAACTGCTGAGCCACCCGGGCTGCCCTTGTGTACTAATTTTAACAGATTTTTCGAATTGATTCGCTAGAAATTTCTATGTAAAGATCACATCATCTTTGAATAAAGTGTTGCTTTTTTTTTCTTTCATTATAAATAATTTTTATCTTGTTTTCTTGGCTAATTGATGTTGCTATAACCTCTAGTACAATGTTCAACAGAAGTGGTGGAAGTAGATATCCTTGTGATGTTTGTTGTGAGTATTTCATAGATGCTCTTTATCAAGTTAAATCCTTTTTATACATATATTGTTCGATGTTTTTATTCAGAAAGAGTGTTAGATTTTCGTAGATACTTTTTTGCATCTATGGATATGATCGTGTTTTGTTTGTTTTGTTTTTTATTTTTTATTATATCAGTATGCCGTATCACATCATTGATTTATGGATGTTAAACCACATTGCATTCCTGGGATAAATCCCACTTGGTCATGTGCTTTTGTTTTAGTTTTGTTTTGTTTTTTTAAGACTTTATTTATTAATTTGAGGAAGAGAGAGAGCATGCATGTGTGCACCAGTGGGGCAAGGGGGTTGGATAGAGAGAGAAGGAGAAGCAGGCCCCCTGCTGATCAGGGAGCCCAATGGGCCAGGTTCCAGGACCCTGGCATCACCATCTAAGCCAGAAGGCAAACACTTAACCGACTGAGCCACCCAGGTGCCTCCAGACTTGATCACGTTATATAAAACCTGCTATATGTTGCCAGGTTTTATTATTAGAGTTTTGTAGAGGATGTTTGTGTACTTTGAGGGTAGTTTTAACATTATTAATTCAAACTCTTTAATTGTTATAGGTCTATTCAGATTTTCTCGTTCTTTTTAAGTCAGTTTAGGTAATTTGTGTCTTTCTAGAAAATAGTCCATTTCATCTAATGCCTATTTTATTGGCATACTATTTTTTTAAGATTTATTTATTTATTTGTTCATGAGAGACACAGAGAGAGAGGCAGAGCCACAGGCAGGGGGAGAAGCAGGCTCCACGCAGGGAGCCCCATGCAGGACTGGGTCCTGGGATCACAGCCTGAGCTGAAGGCAAATGCTCAATCGCTGAGCCACCCAGGAGGCCCTATTGGCATACTATTATTCATAGTACTCCTTTGTAATCCTTTTATTACTATAAGGTAGTATTAATTACTTTTTATATTCAGATTTTAATAAGTTAAGCCTTATACTTTTTTTTCTTGATCAATCTACTGAAAAAAATGTCCATTTTATTGCCTTTTTTAAACAACAACAAAAAAACAACTTTTGGTTTCATTGACTTTTTTCTATTGTTTTTTCTGTTTTCTCTTTCATTAATTTCCACTCTAATCTTTACTATTCCTTTCTCTTTGTTGGTTTGAATTTATTTTCTTATATTTTTCCACTCTCTTAGGAAGGGAAGGTTTGGTTTTTGATGTTTAGTTTTTTTCTTTTTCTTAATGTTTTTTTAAAGATTTTATTTATTTATTCATGAGAGACACGGAGAGAGCAGCAGAGACTCAGGCAGAGGGAGAAGCAGATTCCTTGCAGGGAGCCTGACGTGGGACTTGATCCCAGGACCCCAGGATCATGACCTGAGACAAAGGCAGAGAGACACTCAACCAATGAGCCACCCAGGTGCCCCAACATTTTTTTTAATGTTAATATAGGCATTTACAGCTATAAAATTCTATGAATTTCTTTAGCTGCACCCTATAATGTTATGTTTCATTTTATTTCTCTCAGTATTTTCCACCTTGTCTTGTGATTTTCTCTCTGACCATTGCTTAATAGTATATTATTTAATTTCTATATATTTGTGAGTTTCTCAAATTTCCATTATTGACTTCTAATTTTATTCCATTGTAGTTGTAGACCATATTTTGTTATTTTTTTATGGATTGACCCTTTTATTGTTATTATTTATACAACTGCATATAATTTTACGTTTTTTTTATGTGTCATGTGTTCTTTGTGGTTGTATATTATCCTTTTTGGGTGCTCTTTTTTTAAGTAAATTATTTATTTATTTATTTTTTAAATTTTATTTTATTTTTTTTTACAAAAGTCTTTCAGTGTGCGGGCAACTCTTACAACAATTTCACTGGTGTGGCTGGAAGCAAATAACTATATGGTTTTCCTGAAGCTAAAATTAACTATTTTCACCAACAGATTAATTGGGATTCATGGAATTATTTGGTGAGCAGGTCCCCAAGAAAAGAGTAGGTTTTATGCCACTATGTTTGGTAGGAGCACAAAATCATTGTAATTTGATTAAATAAATAATATATCCTAATTATGTACTCCAAGATTGCAGGTCAAGGCATTATGCCACACTAACTTGAATAGTTTTTTTGTGTTTTGGTTTTTTTTTTTAAATTGAATAGTTTTATGCATGGGGTTTCCATTCACTGAGATAAGTGCTGCAGGAGACAAATCTGGACCTTGTGTTAAGCTGAAGGGATGTAGAATTTACAGTATTCTTGGTATATCCAAAAACATATGTCTCTTAGTCATTGGAATGCTGTATAAGGCTTAAGGTAACTAAAAGGAGGCCATCTGTGCCCACTGTATTCGGTACCTATGGTCTCAACCAGGTATGAGATAAGGTCTATGACTGCAAAATCATTCCTAATCACTAGAGATCAGATTAATGTATAGTTCTCAGCATTATCCTGGTTAGGTCTGTCTAAAAATAAAATAAAATAAAATAAAAAACTGGGCAGAGATAATTCTGAGTCACAGGACAGTGATATTGGATGAGCTAAGGTACTAAAGAACAGGGACTGATGCTTCCAATGAGTTTACATTTATCTGGTTAAGATAAGAAAGCATTTAATGGAGAGCTTTGTGCTGTGGCTGAGTACAAAATGTTGATATCGCTGTGGATAGGGGTCTCCTGTGAAAGTCAATATGGATCAACAATGCACTTCAAGTTCCATTTGTTGGAGGAACAAAATAACTGTAGATTCTATTTTTTGTTCTCCTGAGGGCAGATGTTTCTGATGAACAGGCATTAATGTTTCTTCCATTAGGAACTTTTAAAAATATAAATTAATGTCTTGGTATTGTGGCTTCTGTAGCAGTCTCTTGTGTTTTAGAAGAGCATGAATCAATTCACCAGGGCTACAGCCCTCTCACATTGTAAACCGGTGAAATTAAGTTTGTGAATCTGAAAAGCTGAAAAATTACTCCTGAGACTGAGGAAAATGTGAGAATAAGACTGAGAAGCCATGATTCCCTATCCATCTTCCCACACACTTACATAGCCTCTGTCATCTGGGAAAGGAAGAAAGGTTTTTACCATGCCGGTTAAAAACTGTGAATGTGACCTAGATAATTCTTGAAGAATTTAGGTTGAAACACTGCTTTTAATGTCTACTGGAAAGGAAACTAAACCTTCACTCCTTAGAATGAAATTGTGGTAAAACAAATGTATCAAAAGGGCTAAATCGAGATCTTAAAAAAATCTGTACTTCCAGCTAAGCTGTCTGAATATATTTGGTCATTCTCTAAAATAGTCTTATCATATTTAAATCACAGGAAATAATGTGCGTGTGTGTGTGTGTGTGTGTGTGTGTGTGTAGTGGTAGTTTAAGTAACAACCGAAAATTATTCTCAGCCATAGGAATAAACAACTTCTCCACAAGAATAAAAACTTGGCATTCAAGAAATATCCAACCTGGAATTATAATGCTATAAATATTTTTTCACCCAAAATATTATATTTTATCTCTTACTAGAGTTCTCCTTTGCTATGTTACTCAAGAAAATAAATTATGTAATAAATTTTAATATTCTCAGCTTCCTTTTTTAATTAGAACAGGAACAGAGGATAAGCAGGATGACTGTCTGGCTTGATGCCTAGCTCTTTTATAGATCTCCAATAAATTTTTTGTGAATGGTTCACAATTGGTATAGAAACAACATCAGAAAAATGAAAGTGGAAGAAACTTGAACTGTTTAGCACATAAAAGATAAAATCTCTATGTTGGCATTCCCAATATCCACAATTTAATGGAAAGAGCTGTTGGACATGATTTGTCCTGCTTCTAAGGAAAGCAAATTTAAAAGAAGGAGAGATTTGGTTTAAAAAAAAAAAAAAAACAGTAAGAACTGCCCCACAGTAGTTTAGGTTTTTGGCTTCACTCAGTAGGGCGGTTCACTGACTAAAAACAGTGAAATGCCATTTTTTTCCTTAGAGATCTTAACTAGTTGACCTAAAATGTTTCCTCTAGTATCAGGCCTATAAAATGTAAATATCTTATGTTCTCGATTAATTTGTTTATTCACCCATTAATTCATTCACATTCAATTTTGAGTATCTCCTTTTTTCGCCCTACTTATGTTAGTTACTAATGATCAACATCTTGGAAGCTGCACATTGCCCTTGCCCCCTCATGGCTTCAAGAACAATAGCGACAAGAAGTAGATAGCAGTGTCAGTATTATGTGTGAAGAGCTATAACTGAGAAAGGGGAAGTTAGGGAAGCAGAGAGCAGAGGCTTTTCAGCCCGAATACTCTTGACAACAGTGTGGAGGATTCAGGTACCACCAAGGAAAATTCATGTGGTTCCAGATTTGACACTTATGTCAAATATCCAGAGACCAAAGTAATGTATGGACCCTCCAAGAATCAAGAGGCTAGAGTCATGTTTAGATAGAGGGAAGAGGAAGAACAGGAAGTCCATTCTCACTGGGATTCCTACTTCAATTAATTCCCCCAGAGGTTATTCAACTGTAGTAAAGTATTTTCTACATAAGTGACATACTACCCATTGTTACACTCATTACTGAATTGCCATGAAGTAAGCTGATCTTAGATAATGAAGAGATGGAAGCTTTAAGTTTAGCTGTGCAAGTGTTTTCTGAAATTTAATTGACATTTGAGATGTACCCAGCCCGCATAATACACTCTGCAGCTCCAAAGGTTTGATATCATTAACTTTGAACTCTCCGTGTCAAAGAATGGAGAAAGCTCACTTAGCTTTTCTGTAAATACTTTCCTAAAAAAGTCTTCCCATATGATGCAACAGTTTTTCCCGGTGGTGGTAGGCAATATGTCGAGGTAAAAGATTTTGCCCCAAGAGGCATCATGAAGTAGCAAAGTAGAATGAATGTAGGCATTCTCGTTCTGGGCACACTCCCTGTACTTCTTATTCCTATCCACTCTCTTTTGTAAATGAACTATGCTAGACAGTTTTTATAAAATACAGTCACATATGTCTATATGAACACACTATAAATAACGGCTCTTGATGGATTTCTACCTTCCTAATTTCAAAGGTTACAGGTATGTGAAATTAGGTTAATGGCTCAGAAAGTTTATTTTACAATTGGTGCCTAGAGGGTTGGGGTGGGGAAAGTAACACACACACACACACACACACACACACACACACACCATACTTCCATATTAAATTTGGGCAAAGTTGGCGATTCACTAACTGAGGATATAAAAACAGATGACAGTCACAGGAAATTAAGCCACACTTAGACACTTTTACTTGGCCCCAGAATTTTGAGGGAGACATCAGTCACTTACGCTACCCACAAAGAGGAGGGCCGGTGAGAGGTTAAATATGTAATACGTGTTCCCTTGTTATGCCCCTTTTATGTGTGTCGCTCAACAAAGTATGTATGTTATTTGAATCATTACTTGAGAATATATACAAATATCTAAGACCTTCTTTCTTTTTCTCCCACTCCAGTTTTACTGAAATATAGTTCACATAACAGAAATTCACCAAATTTAAGTATACAAATCCAACTTTATCCATATCCAATTTTATTTTTTTTTAATTTTTTTTATTTTTTTTTATTTATTTATGATAGTCACAGAGAGAGAGAGAGAGGCAGAGACACAGGCAGAGGGAGAAGCAGGCTCCATGCACCGGGAGCCTGATGTGGGATTCGATCCTGGGTCTCCAGGATCACGCCCTGGGCCAAAGGCAGGCGCCAAACCGCTGCGCCACCCAGGGATCCCTCCATATCCAATTTTAAAATATTTCTATTACCGGTAAAAATAAATTTAAAAATATTAGGGTTATTTTCCTTATCTTCTTGTCCTCAGTCTTAGGAAAATACAAGTCTACTTCCTGTCTGTATGGATTTGCCTATTCACAACATAGTTTCAAGGTTTATTTCTGTTGCAATATACATCAGTACTTCATTTCAATTTATGGCTGAATAATAGTCCATTGTGTGAGAATACCACTTACTATTTATCCATTTATCAGGTGGGAGGTATTTGAGTTGTTTCCACCTTATGTACAATACTTTTTTGAACATTTGTGTACACTTCTTCTTCTTCTTCTTTTTTGGTAAACATACATTTTTGTTCCACTTGGCTATTATACCTAGGAGTGGATCTGCTGGGTTATACAGTAACTTTGTAATTAGCATTTTGTAGAACTGGCAACATGTTTTCCAAATTGGCACCATTTTACATCCCCACCAGCAATGTTTATGGGTTCAAAATCCTTCTCATCATAGTCAACATCTGTTTTGTCTATTTTTATTATAATGATCCTAGTGAGTATGGAGTGGTATCTAATTAAGGTTTTGATTTGTGTTCCTTAATTACTAATAATATTGCATGGGCTTATTAGACATTATATATCTTTTTTGTAAAAATGTCTGTCTAAATCCCTTGGCTATTTTTTATTTGATTTTGTATCTATTTATTTTTGAGTTGTAACACATACTTATATATACAAGAGCCTCCACAGCTATAGGATGTTCAAATGTGTTCTCCCATTCTTTAAATTGTCTTTCCACATTCTTGATGGTTTCATTCGCAGCATGAAAGTATTATCTTTGATATGGAACCATATACTTGTTTTCTTTTGCCCATTATGCTTTTGGTGTCATATCTAAGAACCAGTGCCTAATCTGAGATCACAAAGATGTGTTCCAATATTTTCTTGTAATAATTATTTTAGTTGTAGCTCTTACACTGAAATTAGTGCTGGAATTAATTTTTGCAATGACATGCCATAGAGGCCATCTTCATTATTTTAAATATAGATAACATATCGTCACTTTACCATTTGTTGAAAAGATAAATCTTGCCTCCATGGACATGTCTAAGCACTCTTTCAAAAAATTATTGACCAGAAAGTTAGGGGTTTATTTCTGGACTGTCGATTCTATTTTATTAATACAGACATCTGTTCTTAAGACAGAATGACACTATATATTGATCCCTGCAGCTTCTTTGTAAATTTTGAAATAGGAAGTAGGAGGCCTCCAAGTTTATATTTTTCTCCAAGATAAATTTGAGTCTTTCAGATCACTTGTATTTCCATATGAATTTTGGGATAATTTTGTCACTTTATGCCAAAAAGCCAGATGGGAGTTTGATACAGATTGCATTGAATCTGTAGATCAATTTTAGGTATGTCCCCATTTTAACAATATTAAGTCTTCCAATCTGTGAAAATGGGATATATTTCCATTTATTTAAATCTTCTTCAATTTCTCAGCAATGCTTTTGTAGTTTTCAGCCCTTCATTATTAGTTTTACTCCTAAGTATTGTATCTTATTCTTTTAGATGCTATTGTAAATGGAATTGCTTTCTTCATTTGATCTTCACATTTTGCTCATTGCTTATGTATAGAGCTAAAATGGACTTTTGTATATTGAGCTTGTATCTTGTATCTTAGCTTACTTATCAGTTCTAATTGTGTACGTGTGTTAGTGAACTCCTTAGAGTAGTCTATATAAAAGATCATGCCATCCACAAATAGAGATAATTTATCCCTTTTCAATCTAGATGTCACTTATGTTTCTTAATAGTCCTAGGATATCCTGTACGACATAAAAGAAAAGTGGTGAAATCAGGTATTTTTGTCTTGTTCGTAATCATAGGATATGATATTCATTTTTCCACCACTGAATAAGATTTTAGCTGTGGAGTGTTTTCCGCAAAGTCTTTTACCAGGTTGAAATGTTTCCATATTTTTACTAGGTTTTTGAGTATATTTATCATGAATGAATGTTGGATTTTGTGATATACTTTTCCATGCTTCTGTTGAGATAAGAATTTAGTCGGGTTTTCTTGTTTTGTTTTTATTCTTTTAATAACTTATGTTACATTACTTGATTTTTAGATATTAAATCAGTCAGAATCTTGAGATAAATCCCTCTTGGTCATGGTGTATAATACTTTTATACATTGCATTCATTTCTTTTTAATATTTTATTTATTGGAAAGAGAGAGAGAGAGCACTAGACAGGCAGAATAAGCATGGGTGAGGGACATAAGGAGAGAGAGAAGCAGGCTCCCCGCTGAGCAAGGAGCCTAATGCAAGGCTCATCCCAGGACCCCGGGATCCTCACCTGAGCTGAAGGCAGCTTCTTACCCTATTGAGCCACTCAGGCAAGCCCATTGTATTCATTTCTTAATTACTTTGTTGAAATGTTTTGCATCCATTCTCATTCAGGGCATTGGTTTGTTGTTTTGTTTTCTTGTGTGATTTTTGTCTCTTTTGGAGATGAGGTTAGTCTGTCCTCAAAGAGTAAATTCAGAAATGATTTTATTCAAAAGTTTGATAAAATTCACCAATGAAACCATCTGATCTTGGACTTTATGGAAAGTTTTAATTTACTAATTTAATATCTTTATATTTTATATGTGTATTTAGAGTTTATTCTTGTTAAGTCAGTTTAGTTACTTTGTGTTCTTCTAGGAATTTTCTCATTTTATATAATTTATCTAATTTGTAGGCACCAAATTCATTTGTGACCTTGTATGTCCTTTATATTTTGAAGATTAGTAGTTATGCTCTTTTTGGATGATTTTTGAATGTTATTCTTCTATATTTTCTTCTCCTTTAAGAGTTGAAGTAAAGTTCATCCATTCATAGGATCAAGCCTGAGTCAATCTCTGAGCTCATTGGGGATTCTCCTTGAGATTCTCTCCTTCCTCTCCCTTTGCCCCTCTGCTACTCTCTCATCCATCCATTCATCCATCCATCCATCCATCCATCCATCCAACCATCCATCAAAAAACATGCTTCCTGCTATGGGCATGCATATAGATTTCTAGATACCAAATATATTTAGGAGTTTCCCAATGCTCTTATTCTCCAAATTTGTCAGTCTTCAGTTTTCCTCATATGCTTTCAGCATGTCAATTGTTTGTTCCACCCGCAATCTTGTTCAAGTAGCAGCAAGCAGCTTTTTCATGCTTTTCCTTATTTTTGAGGAATAACCTCCATGGAGCTATTTTTTACCCTGAGAGTCCAATTTAAGTAAACAAAGGCAAGTCCTTTGCATGAATCCTTAAGGGAGTCCCAACACATGTCAAAACAGTGTACTAAGAACAAAGTCAGCTCTGCTACCTCCAGAATCAGGGAATCACACCAGGAATGGAGGCTACTTGGAAGGCAAGCCATTATCTTCAAGACAGCTACAGAGGTAGGGAGGGGGTGAGGTAAGAGTAGGTTAAAATGCCACAAAGTTCTCCTAACATGTTTCAGTCACCTTACTCTTTGTGTTTTCTTGGTTGTTATAAACTTTTGACAATTTCCCAGAGTTCTGCCAACATACTGAGTTTTTGCTTGCTTTTTGGAGGGATGGACCATTGGAATCCCTTTTTGTACCATTATCACTCAGAAATTGTCCTTAAGACCCATTGTGTCGTGAGAATTTTGTCCTTTGTTGATGGATTTGTGTGTGGCTTGGGTACTGCTTCACATCTTCCCCACATCCTACTCTGGGTATTCCTGAGTGGGTATAGCCTAGTACATTCATGGAGCCACTGGACCTCCAAATTTTGTGTGATCCTATGAGTGCGCTCTTTATGACTATATCCCTTATTCTTTCTTTTATCATTCTGAATTGCCTGTTGTCTGGGGGGTTTTGGGTTTTGTTTTGGTTTGCTTTTTTTTTTTTCTTTCTGGTTGTTCTGAATATCATGAAGCTACCAGTCTCTTATTTATTGTACTCTACCAAGTACTCCATTGTTTTCAACAATTTTCTTACACATGCAATTAATTCTCTGTAGTCTGTTTCAAATATAATCAGTCCCTTCAGTGAGATCTGTATCTTTCTATCTTTAATGCTGCTTTAACCTCTGGGCACAACCTCTCCATCACTGCACCAGAGCTATGGGCAGCGACATTAACCTCTTTCTTCCAGAATGAGTCTCATTATATGAGCCAAATCAGGTCAGGATGTTATTCCTTGTTCTTGGCTTGCCTTTCCCAATATGAAGCCTCTGCCTTACAAGCATTTGAGAGTGAGTGTGATCAGAGCCCCAGTATTCTCAGATTACCACACTTAACCTAGAGTTTCCACCCAAATATTTGGGCTCTGTGCTAAGTGCAGAGTCTGCTTGGTATTCTCTCTCCCTGGCCCTTTCTGCCTCCCACTCATGTAAGCTCGCTCTCTCTCTAAAGTAAATAAATAAATTAAAAAAAAAAGAGCCATATAATATCTATATTATCTATAAACAGGCATACACACATATGCTGCATAAGTGCATACATTTTTTTCTCATTAAGATGACAGAAAACAAGAATCATGACTGAATGTACATTTGTGTAAGCACACCTACACACAAATATACACATATTCTTTTTTCCTAAGAGGAAAATGACAATGTCGTATGATACAATTTGTTAAGTATTGTGTTTTCACTGACAGGACAAACCACCAATGTTGTATTTTTAAAGCCATCTCATTGAACTTAGGAATCTGTGAACCTCAGTTAAGATACTCAAGAAACAGAAACAACTGGTATAAATGTATTATCTTTTTTTTTTTTAAGATTTATTTATTTATTCATGAGAGACACACACAAAGAGAGAGAGAGGCAGAGACATAAGCAGAGAAGTAGGCTCCATGCAGGGAGCCCATCGTGGGACTCGATACTGGGTCTCCAGGATCAGGCCCTGGGCTGAAAGTGGCGCTAAACCACTGAGCCACCCGGGCTGCCCCAAATGCATTGTCTTAAACAACTTTCAATTGTTGAGTTACATATGAATTAAAGCAGCCAGATTCAAAGTTCAAATGGTGGCAACAAATCTCAGGTAATTTCAACTTTTAGCTCCTTTCCTGTTCTGCAGTCTTAGTCTCTATAGCCACATAGTAGTAGGTGAAGGAATGACTCTAATAGACTCAGAGATTCATGTCCATATGGGAAGAGTTTTTTTTCTGAAAGCCAAATATCTGTTAGTCTTGGCTTGATTTTAAGATAAGCTTATTCCCAAACTCTAAGGAGAAGAAAAATTCTAGATGGTCAGTCTGTGGTCTAGTCTCTAGGGTCTTGCTGCTCTATTCCAACCTGGGTCTCTTGATAATTATGATAACTATGATACCTTGATGACCTTGATAAGAATATTGCTTTGAACAAATTACTTAATCCTTTTGCTTCTAATTTGCATTTATAAATAGTAAATAATAACAATGCTTGAGTCACAGATTGTTTTAACAAAATTATGAGATCATGACCTGAGCTAAAACCAAGAATCAGATGTTTAATGGACTATGTATCCAGGCACCCCAGTTATTATGGTTCTTGTTTGTTTGCTTTCATATTGGCAAAAAAAATAAAGTTCAGGTTCCCTATACTGCTTGTGAACACCAACACATTGCCATGCCACTAAGAAATACATCTATTCTGAACGATTTATAAAATTAATGAGACCCATTAATATGAGTTGAAAGACCGATGTTCTCTATTTTACTATACAAAAGAAAATTATTACATAAAATGTGGTTTGTAATGTACAGTTTGCTTTATCCGACACTAAAAACACAGAACTCCCAAAGTTGGAAGGAGTATGCCCTGGAGTTACTTGCTTATCCTGTCATGGAACATTTAATTTAAAGGTCTGTATAACTCAGAGAGATACTTTCATGTTTGTTCTGTTTGACTTCTGATATGTCTCTCCTAATCTTGACAACAAGAACAAGATTGTGGGGAGATCAAAATAAAATGTATATCATTCATCATGTTACTTGCAAGGAACCACAGAAAAAGGAACAATCAATTATGGTTTCTGAGTCCCTGTCTCTGATACCTCTCTCTCCCACCTCTTTTCCTATGCAGCCTAGTAAGAATACAAACATGCTTGCAACAATATGAGGGACCTTTTTATGCAGACATGAACGAAATATTCATCATCTTTGCATATCCTACAATCCCTTTTCAGGGCCTTTTACAAGGAAGAAGTCACTAAATGGTGGTTGATTAATATTTGCAAAATGTAGTAGGTTTACAATGCTGGTAGCAATCCACTACATTGATAAACCTGTTTCTATGTCTAAAGACTCCATATGGAATGAGGTTTATCTGTCTATCATCTATTCATCTATCTATCTATCTATCTATCTATCTATCTATCTATCTATCATCTATCTATCTTAACTTGAAAAGTATTATTTTCTTTAATTCAGAAAAATCTTATAATAATAATGCTTTCCCTTCTTATCTTTTCATTTCAATCAAAACCTAATGGAATCATCACAGTAACTGTCACCTCAGGTAAACTCTTTTATTTATATATGATATATATAAATACATAAAATGTGATATATAATATATAAAATAATTATGTATATAAATTCATATATAATATATAAGTTATAGTATTATAATATTGTAACTAATATTTAAATATATATTTGAAAATAAATAAATAAATATATATTTGTATATAATTTCTATATTGTATATAAATAATACCAATTTTTCCATTGCATTTACATTTCTATATTTTATTTCCTAAGCACCAAAAAATTCTACCTAGGTCTTATATTTCTTCTGTTTTAAAGAGTCTTATAATTTAACAGACATTGAATGACAACCCAGATGCTTTTCTTTGTGGTTTAGGTTGTTCCCTTCTAGAACTCAATCAGAGATAACACAAACCTTCAGATGCAAGCACGTCCATCTTTACCACTATAGTAATTAAAAGGAGTATTATTATCCACTGTGGATATGGTACAAGTGATCCTCTGGCTCCAAAGTTCCAAGTTAATTTTATTTCTAAACTTGAAATCAAAAAGAAAGAGTATAATATCACTTTCACACACAAAGAATCATTACCTATTGGAATCATTCTTGTTGGGGATCCCTGGGTGGCGCAGCGGTTTGGCGCCTGCCTTTGGCCCAGGGCGCGATCCTGGAGACCCGGGATCGAATCCCACGTCGGGCTCCCGGTGCATGGAGCCTGCTTCTCCCTCTGCCTGTGTCTCTGCCTCTCTCTCTCTCTCTGTGACTATCATAAATAAATAAAAATTAAAAAAAAAAAAAAAAAGGAATCATTCTTGTTGAAATCTCACAGCTCATTGACGTCTGCCTTCGGCTCCAAGCCTGATCCCGGAGTCACGGGATCGAGTCCCAAATCCCACTCCTTAGGCTCCCTACAGGAAGTCTGCTTCTCTTTCTGCTTATGCCTCTGGCTCTCTCCCTGTGTCTCTCATAAATAAATAAATAAATAAATAAATAAATAAATAAATAAATAAATACTTTTAAAAAATGTCAGCTCATTGAGATTCTAGTCTTGATGCTAGCACTGATTCACTAATGATCATGCACAAGTCCTTATGTCTCCAAAGCAAAGGACATTGGGGAGTAGCCAGACAATTCACTGTTACAACTCTCCATTCATTCATAGGAGGGGGAAAATGACCTTGTAGGTCTTTACTCCATGTTGATATTCTAATTCCTAATAATCTTTGTTACAAAATGCTGATAATATTTTGTCTCATTGGTTGTACACAGATTTATTTCAAAGATTCAAATAAGATAATGGATATGGAATTACTTTGAGAATGTAAATATAAGCTTTGTTTTCCTGATTATAACTTGACAACAAAGGTAATTGTTAAAAGAATGAATAAAGGTATGATTCTTTGTATTTTTACATTGTGCTACTGGCTAAAGATTTCTGAGGCAATACAAGAAAGTGTTAACTGTGCAACACTTACCGCATTAAGCCAAGTCATAGAGTCAAATGGAGCCATGCCCAACTTTGCTTGTTTGTGCATTCAGGCTTGGGCCGATGTCTGTAGGAATTTCCATCCATATGTTAGGCAATGGCCTGGAGTAAAACATGCTCAGGATCAGGGTTATTTGCCAGGTTAGGTTGCTGTAATACTTTATAGAACAGCTGGAATATGTTTTCCAAGAGTACACAATAGCTCCTAAATAGCTGTCGTGCCATGATTTAGAGATTTTAAATTCATTCCCATGTTTAATTCATCATACAACTCTGTTTTGACATGGTAATATACATTTCTTCATTTTTTTCTTTTTCTTTCTTTCTTTCTTTCTTTCTTTCCTTTTTTTTTTTTTTATGATGTCTATTTCTTGCAAGTTGCTTTTCCCAATTTGGTATAGTTTTTGATGGATCTCAACAACAAAACCAGCATTTGGATTCCTTTTAGAGAAAGAAAAGGCAACAAAGTGAGTAAAGCAGACAGCAGGGTTAGAGAACTCTGTGATGGAATACTAGCAATCTGTGAGGGAAGGGAAAGGATGAGTGTTCAAGGATACTAAATTAAAACAAAACAAAACAAAAACCAACCAAATAAAACAAAAACAGTTTTGGCAAAATCAAATTTGAAATTCCCGCTCCTCTAAACTACTGGGTGCCTGTACACCTGTATAAAGTGAGATAGAAAGTAGTTGCATTCCTCAGTAACTTTAGCTTCTTTCTTCTTTTTTTTAAGAGGGGGGAGGGGCAGAGGGAGAAGAGAGAGAATCTTAAGTAGGCTCCATGCCCAGTGCAGAATCCAGTGCAGGGCTCAATCTCAGGATCTTGAGATTAGGACCTGAGCAGCAATCAAGAGTGGGATGCTTAACTGACTAAGCCACCAGCTGCCCCAACTTTAGCTTCATTTAATAGGAATTTATTAGTCTTTATAAAATTAGAAGGTGCAAGGAAGCGATCCAGAGCTAGAACAGGGATTTAATGGTGTCATCTAAGACTCTAACTCTTCCAATTATTCTATTCCATCATCTTAGGAGTTATGGCTTTACATATTTCTGATTTTCACCTCATAGTTCCATGGTATCACTAAAGATGGTTACTAAACCTCTGGATATTAATGTTTTCTACAATAAGAAGGAAGAAATATGGCAAAAGTGCAACACAGTTTACTCTAGGAGGGGTTATCTTTTCATATCAGAAAAGAAGTTCACCCTACCTAATTTATTCCTATTTAATATTATCTAGAAGTGGGTAAGATATGTGTCCTTAGACCAATTGGTCAAAGGAATACAATTTCTAAAAATTGTAGATTAATGGTTCTTTGAGATGAGGACCAGAAGTCTGTGTTTAACCAATATTCCAAGTGATTGTGACGCTGGCTAAAGTTTGAGAATCACTCACATATGATTGCAGGTTGGATGGAGCCTATCATTCCTAAATCAAGAACACTTTACTTTTGATCTAAATAGACCAAAAAAATACGACAACAAGCTAGAAATAGGGCTGGAAAGGTGTTGGCGATTGGAAACCTACATCCCAAATCTCTTAGGAATGCATCTAAACTCTTTAGGTTTCAGAGTCTTCTTCCTATTTAATATGAGGTTAATTTCCCTTATATAATAATAAAAGCACAAGTGGAAATAATGAAATGGTAGTATGCTCAATATTAACATAGAATGATGAAATGATGAACAGCAAACAAACAAGGAAAGAAACAAACCTGACTTGATAGTACAGTGGAATTCTAACGTGAAGGTGAGGATCAGAATGAGAAACATAAGAGATAAATAAATGTCGAAAGATAACAGACAAGAAGGGTTATGGTATCCAAGAGTTTTTATCATTGTCCTATAAGAAATGCATCCTTTAGCCTGAACAACATTCAGAGTGTGACTCTGCTCTGCTATAGCATGACACATATTGTGAATCGACCCACAATCAAGAAAAAGCAATTCAATTTCATAGAGAAGCTTTTTTCCTGAATGAATAGTGAGAGCAAAGCATTTTGCTAAATTAATTGAAGAAGCAAATATCCACAGAAATCAGCTGATTAAATCCAACATTGGAATGGGAGACATTTATAAATTATAGTTGATATTAAGGATAAACTTCTAATAGGAATAAAAGCTTTTTAAAATTGACCAATAAAAATATAGATGGTATGGGAAAAGAAAGTCATGGGACACAAAAGGATGACAGAGGAACATGGACAAAGGAACTGAGACCACACTGTGCTTTCTTGGGCCATATTGTTCAAAAATTCCCATTAATCCCTTAGTAGAAGAAGAATTAAACCTTATTATTATAATAAATTGGATAATATTAAAATTTTGAATTTTATAATTATGCAACATTAAGCACATTATGAACTCTGTCTGATTATCACTCTAAAGTGAAAGTCAAGTCATTCTCAATTTATAATTTTGTTATCTTTATAATGTCGTGAATTAAAGAATCCCTCCAGACAGCATAGGTAATAACAGCGAGAAGCACACATGAATGCTAAGTATAAATCCAAGCGCTCAGAAGGAGTTAAAAAAGAGAAACGAAGCCCTTCCACGCCCAAAAGAATGTTATTTCAACAGCATTGTTTCTGACTGGACATTGAAACATTAAATGGATGTCAGAGTAGTACATAAGAGAAACAGTTAATAATTTAAAATACCATGAAATGCTAGGGTAGACAGTATAGGGAATCTATTTGTGGTCTTTCATGACTTATGTAATGCAAAAAAAAAAAATCCCTATGGATAAGTGTCTTTGTAATTATTTCAGTCCGAAAGATAGTTTACACCTGACCAGCTGGTAACCAGCAGGAAAAGAAATCCATAGACACTGATACTGGGTCTATTTTGTGCCTGACCAGGCTAATTTGTCAAGGACAATCAATTTGGTCACTGAAGAGAAACAGGGCATGTCTAAGGAAAACTGGTAATATATTTGTCCTTCAGAGCTTATACCTGTCAAATGGGATATTTTTTGTAGTCAACTCATTGTGGCTCTGATTTAAATTCTTTCCACAGTGGAACAGAAGTACAGTAATTTTGAAAATGATATATTAAGTGAAGCTATTTATTTACGCTTTACTGTATATTATTATATTTGGAAACCAGAAAGAATCATGTGATATAAAAAATGCAGTATGTTTTCTGTTTAAAGAAATGCACATTTTATATCACAATCTGATGGGTAGAACTATGAGATTCTGAATTGTATAAATATGTGCAATGCCCAGAAAGCAAGTTACATGGGAAAAACATCAACCTCCATAGAATCCCAAGGTCACCATTATCTTTTCATCTAGCTCATTGTCCTACATTATGACCTAGGAGAGGCTCCTTTTTATTGCTAAATGAGAGGACTGGGCTCACATAACCTTTCTTTCAATTATTCCAGATTTAAGTTTATGAACACTCTATTTGGAAGCACATATGAATGTATGTGTGCTTTAAAATATAGTTATTTTCTTATAAGAAATTTCTATAAGGCTTGAAGCAGGCAGTTCTTTAAAAAATAAAATAAATAAATATGTTATTTATGTGATAAATATAAATTTATATTTGTTTCATGTAACAAATATGAATAAAAATAAATATATTATACTTCTATATTAATAAATATAAAATAAGTATAAACAAATACACACATTTTTATATATAAATAGAAAGGGGCAGTCAGAAAACAGAAATTACAAGATTTTAAGAATTTATTAATACAGACACTATTTAAACATACGTAGAGAAGTTTAAGTTACACCACAAAGGATGGTTCATTATTCCAAGGTTTTAACCACTTGAAGGTATAAAACGGTAACTGAATAGAAGAAATCAAGGGAACCTAACAGGTGAATGTTTTATATTATAGGCAACTTTGAAAGGAGCTTTCATTTAATTCAGAAACAACCAGTCAGACGTGATTCTGTAGAGAGGAAATACACACTCTGGTCTCACTTTCTCACCTGCCCCGCAGGCTTCTGTCTTGGCTCCCCGTGGGCCAAGCCAATAAAAGCCAGAGTGTAAAGGCGCTCCACTGGCTAGCTCCATACTTGGCAGTCTCAGTGGGGGTAGAGTGAGTCTGCGGATGAATAGAGCAGATTGGACAAGACTGGGCAGTGGATCTGGAGGGTCAAAAGAAAGATATTTCACTTCATTGGCTTTGCATTTAAATTCAACGATTGGATTGTATTCCAACAAATTACTGCTATACTGAATTACTGTTCGCTTTTCTATAGTCTTTGTGTATAACTTAATCTATGTGACCCTAGTTTACCTTGATTTATAAAAAGGTATATTTGTATTATCTCAAAACCATTTGTTTCCCCCCAAAAAAAGTAAAAATGACTATGAATGCATAAATAAGATCTTCCTTAGGCCTAAAACTGTTCTTGGACATTCATTTATTACTACTGCTTTGTATGAGAAAAGTTGATAAAATTGTTGGATATATGTGCTGACTCTACCTCTATTATTATAAACACTTAAAAGAATAGTGTCTGGCTGGCTCAGTTTGCAGAGTATCTGACTCTTGATCTCCGGGTTGTGATCTCAAGCCCCATGTCAGGTGTAGAGATTACTTAAAAAAATAAAAATAAAAATAAAAATAAAATATTTAATAAAAGTCAGGTAAGAATAAATGTCATTGTGTGTTCCTGTGTGATTTTACTGAAATCTGGAAAGCAGTTAAAATGGAATAATGTGGGAATTCCACATATCAGTCTCCAATTGAAAAGTAGCATCTAGGATAGATTATACCAACTAAAACAACTTTCCTTATATACTGTTACATGCCTTAAACAAAGAAAAAATGCTGAAGAAAAAAACTGTCTTTATGAGTCACACTCTACATTCATCTGCTTACTTGAAACTCCTAACGTGATCCCACCAGAGTATTGGGTAAAACTGAGATCGACACCTCTTTCACTAGGGAACATTTTCTCTTAGTGTTTGTCCGTTTTTGTTTGGTTTGGTGGGGGGAGTTGTTTTTGTTGTTCTTATTTTAATTTTAGAAATATAAAGAGGATCAGGAATATTCATGAAGTATAAGGTTTGAGATCATTGATTTGGAAATGAAGCCAAATAAAACAAATTCTATATCACCTGGTTTAAGAAATAAGAGAGGTCATTGAACACTTAACCAGAGACCAGGAAGAGCTTTGAGGCCTGGTTTCTGCTCCAGCTTAATGATCTGGCAGCTCATGTTTAAATGGAAACAGAGGTCACGTCAATTTATGGATACATCTGAAACATGGATATAGCCCAGTGCAACACACCTTGACATGGTAAATCTAATTCAATTATGGAGAGAACTGTTCTTTCACTTCCTACTTCCTCTGCAAATCTTATGAGGAAAAAGAACTAATAATTAAGTGTTTTATATGTGTGTATACATGCATATATATATGTTACATATAATGTGTTATATATGTTATATAATGTTATACAAACACACACACATATTACATATCATTGTTCAAACACAATGATAATTACTTAAAGAATTTTGCTTGTAAGGATTCAAATGAGGGGCATTTGAGTGGCTCAATTGGTTGGGTGGCCGCCTCTTGATTTTGCGCAGGTCATGATCTCAGGTTCATGAGGCTGAGCCCCCACATCAAGCTTCATGCTCAGTGCCAAGTCTGCTTGAGATTCTTCTTCTCTCTCCCTCTGCTTTTCCCTTCATTCATGTGTTCTCTCAAAATAGATAAATAAATAAAATCTTTTTTGAAAAGGATTTAAATGAATAGAGAGGGAGGTATCACTATAAATGATGGCTTTACTGCATGTCTGGGTGAATGGAGACACTTTCTAGACTCTAAGAACTTTGTTAGTTTAAGATGGTAAACAGAGCAATAATTGTCAACTGAGAGACAGTGTAATTTAGCCAATTAGTTTAGGTATGTCCCGTTCAGCCTGTAGTTGATGCAAAACAGGGAAATCCGAATTCTCACCTCTTCAAACTTTTTTCCATTGTCTAAAAAAAAAAATAGAATCTCACCAAGAGTACTTAAATAACCCATGCTTCTGCTATAATATAAACACTACTGCATTCATATAAAGATCATAAAATCTATATCAGATACAAATGGGTTCAAATACAAGTTCTACTCGTCATTAATTGTATGAACAATGTCGACTACATTAACCTCTGTGCCTGTTTTCTAATCTATGAGCAGAAATAAAAATACAAAGGATATTTGAGAAATTCAGCAAATGAGAAATATTGCAACCATATCTAGCATTATATATTTCAGAACTATTTCCAAATAAAATTATTTCAAAGGTAAGCTCAGCTTTTGGATCCACCAAAATGGATTAGCCCCATTCTTCCTAGGTCTTCTTCCTTACAATTAACATACCCTGGGAATACCATAAAATACAAGAATAGACAAACTCTGAAAGGTAGAAAGATGGTTGGCTGCTTGACATCTGAACTGCACAGCAGCAAATTTTCTGGGTCGCTTTATTGACTCCCATACATCCTACACAGGGAGTTGGAGAAGACTCCAACCTTGAAACACTAATAGGTACAGACTCAAAAAAAGCTCTCTGCAAAAGTTTTCTTTTCCTCCCTCAGTCATTGAATAGGGGAAAGGGTGACCTTAAAAAAGGATACATTTTTGGCAATACACAATCAGCTCAGCCAAATACCAACAGAAAGCATATATCAAAGAATAAGTGTGAAGTTGATTTTTCACCCTACCCTCTGCCTTGCAGAAAATGTCAGCCATGTTCCTAATTTCCAATCTGTACATGTCAGCAGGACCAAGCATAGATCTGATCTTCCATCCCTTGTCCATCACAATCAAGTGGTGGCATTCCAGTTCCTCTGCTGAGATAATGATAATCAGACTGAGCGAGGAGTTCACCTTCCGTCCACACATAGTAGAACCAGACAGTGTTCTGTTTTAATTTGCCAAGGTAGTGACAGTGCAGTTCAGTGGAGAACTGACCTACATAAACATCAACAAGTCTGAAGGAGACAGTATGAGTAAGGGCCAGTAGGCACTCAGTTTTCATCCACCCTTAGAGTCAATGGGCTCAGTGGGGAGCTAAGCTCTACCCCCATCCATAACCAACAAGATACAACAAAGTGATGGAAGGTGTGGCTCTTTGTCACTCCTCTTCTACTCTCCACCTTTGGTGGCAGTGGGTCTCAGCAGAGAGCTGAGCTTCCATCACCACTGTGCAGAAGTGGTAAGAGTTAGGCCTTCTTGTCTACCCAGGCCATAGTGGCCTACCTCCCTTCCTCAGAGAAAGTGAGGTGGCACAAATCAGTGTTCCAGTACCACTGGAAAACTACCAATGGGATTCCACTGATATCAGATTCCACACCACCCATCTGCAAAAAGACAATGTCCTTCAGTGCCCACTTATGTTGGGATAAATTTGGAGAGTCCCAATAGGAAGTTAGTTGAACATAAACACCTACCCATCCTTCCCACTACACTTCAAAATGGGGACTAATTGTTTAAAAAGAACATTTTCTAGAATCTGGAGCCTAATACATATGAAATAAAAAAATATCCAAGATACAATAAAAGACATCACTCAGCATACCAAGAACCAGGATAATCACCACATGCATAAGAAAATACAATCAACAGACATCAAAACAGAGATGAACCAGATGTTGGAATTATCTGATAAGGATTTTGCTTTTGTTTTCCAGCCTTGAGACATAATTGACATAATGTTGTATAAGTTTAAGGGGTACTATTTGATGATTTAATGATGTAGATGTTGCAAAATGTTTACTTTAATACAACTATCATAAACCATTCTTAAAAGGCAATCTTGCATTACCTTCAAACAAGTAAAACATAAATCTCAGCAAAGATTTAGCAGTTATAAAAATAATAAATCTATTGTTTCCCCTTGCCACCAGCCTGAGAACTCTTCAAAGTCACAAATCATTTGGTAATCATTTATGTGCCCCCTAACTACAGGCAAAGGGCATGATAAGGGGCTTAACAACCTTATGTTTGACAAAGAATGGATAGATGGATGATTAGATGAATGCATGGGTGATCCTCACTCAAAACCATTTCAAAATGTTTATGTTTGGGAGAAATAACACTAAAAAAAAGTTAGCCTGTCAGTTAGTTTATAAATAAATCTTTCAATATTATTACAGAATATTAATACTTGGTTAAGAGTTTCTAAACATAAAAAAGATATGATTGAACCATTCTGATCTTCTATAGTAAACAAAGTTTGATTTTTTTTTCAGAATTACTTTAGTAACACCTACGACCAGTGTGTAATGTATGTTAGCTTTAGAACATACCTAAAAATATACAAATATGCAAAAGAAAAGAATCATGTGAAATACCACCACCTTCTAATCACCACTAATATTTTATTGTTGTTGTTCACTGGAAACATAAATAGTTATTAAACTCAATATTATTTCTTTTCAAAAGAGAAGACAATTCCCCAAATCAGATACTGGTAAAATATTGTACTTCACTGATAAATATGGTTGCCTAACTCAGGAGTTCTTATGTCAGAACCACAGGCACCTAAAATTATATTAAAAAGTTGGCAGTTTTACATTGAAATTTGATCCCTACCTCACATCATACACAAAAATTAAAAGGTAAAACTATAAACTTCTAAAGCATAAGAAATAGAAGAGTAGTTAGTATTATGGCCTTGGGTTAGGAAAAGTTAGCGAGGACACAAAAAGCTCTAAATATTAAACTAAAAGATAAATGGGACTTGATCAAATTTTTAAAACTTCCCATTAATAGATGGCATAAAGGAACTGAAAAAAAAAAACATGACGCATATAGGAGGAATATATTCACAACACCTATATGTGACAAAGGATTTATATCTAGAACATACTAATTACTCTTATGATCAAATAATTAAAAAAAGGTAAGAACCGTTAAAAGCAGGAAAAAGTCTTGAACAAATGGACAATAAATGAAGGGAAATGTGCCTAATATAATTAGTTATCAGACAAATAAAACTAAAATATGATAATATTTCACTTCCAACAACACGGCTTAAAATTAAAAGCATGACAACATTAAATATTGTCAAGAATTTGAAACACTTAAATTCTTACATGTTGCTGATGGGAGTGAGAGCAAATTGCTATGCTTTAAAAGATGTGTTAGCTCCTTATAGTTGATTATATACCTACCATATGACTTAGCTTCTTCACTCATGGATATTGCATTACTTTCCTGTTGCCGTTGTAATAAATGATCACAAAATGAGTGGCTCAAATGAAACCAAAGCTATTATCTCACACTTTTGGAATTCAAGATCCTAAAGTGGGTCTCAAAGAGCTAAAATCAAGGTGATGAGAGGACCCCACTCATTTCTGGAAGCTTGGGAAGAAAATTCATTTTCATCCTCTTTTCCAGCTTCTAGAGGCCACTCCCATTTCTTGGCTTTGGCCCCCTTCTACCTTCTGAGCCAGCAATGGCCAAGTCCGTTCACATTATTGTGACACTAACCGTCCTGTCCCCTTCTTCTACATTTAAGGATTCTTGTGATTATGTTGGGCCTACTGGATAACCTGAAGACACACCCTCTATTAGGGCGAACTGAATAGTAACTTTAATTCCATCTTCAAACTCAGTTCCCCTTTGCCAATGAAACTAACTTATTCATGGGTTCTGGAGACTAGATATGGTATCTCTGAGAGGCTGTTATTCTGCCTACAATAGGTATTTATCTAAAACAAATGAAAACATGTTCATGATACTCTTGCACAAGATGGTTTAAAACAGCTTTATTCGTAACAGCCTGAAACTAGAAACAGCTCTAATGTTTATCATTAAGGGAATACACTTTTTAAAAATGATGATAAATTATTAGAAGGAAAAACTTCAAAAACTTTTAGATGATTTGATACATTAAACAATCCCCAACACATTACATTGACAAAAGAAGTAAGATAACAGAGTCAATGCTACATGATTACATTTCATGGCACTCAAGAAGACCCAAAGGAAACTAAGGTGATAAAAAATACTGGTACTTTTTGCAAGGCAAGATTGATTGGAAAGATGCAGAAGGAAAATTTCTGAGACAGATGATGGAAATATCTTATATTTTGCTTGAGGTTTTGATTATACAGGTGTGTGTGTACATAGGTGTTTTGTGTACGTATTTGTCTACAGATACTAAGATCTGTACATTTCACTTTGTATAAATTTTACTTGATAACACAAACTAAAAATATATTGGGGTAATAAATAACCCATCTACATTTCTATAATCAAACTGCAATAAAAAACAAAGAAGAAAAAAACAAATTAAGAGTGGCTAAAACGCCACTGTTGCTTGTTGTTGTGAATTTGCAAATTCAACTTATTTTAAGTATATTCTTTAAGTTTACTATCTAGGTCAATGTTTTCAACACAACAGAACACAGAAATTATATGCTTTTACCTTAGTGGAGAAACTTCACAGCTTTTCAAAACTGTACATCAGACAATGTTTTTCAATTTCATTGAGGTATATTTGACAAATAAACCGGTAATATATTTATAATTGGAATTTTTACACATGTGGACTTAATGTGTAAAGATTATCCTGATTTTTATCCATATTTTAAAGCACCTTTTACACTTTTCCAAAATAATTAATCACTCTTCAGATTTAGCCCATATTTACGATCCATTAATTGGTTATAATATTTTAAAATGAAGTAATACATTTTATGAGAGTGTCACTAGTTGTTTATACTTGAGGAGAAACATAATCACAAGGTCATGTCAGCCATTTCCAGGATTGCTTTGAAATTTGAGCTAAGACTAAAACAATCCTTCAGTTTTAATATAATTCAAAGGGGCTCAGCCCAATTTTGACAGAATTTGAACTGAACTTTTAAGCAATTTTAATACTTTCATTCTCAAATCTTTACACTGCCTGAATCCCTGAGTACTAAACCAAGGCATATAGCCTGAAGACATGAGATACTATATGCCACTATTTTTGCATAATCAACTCTGAACAGATTGTAATAGTGTCCCACAGTTTAATTTGCTGCTTTTGAATCATTTAGCAGAAACTTAAAGTAGGCCTGGATATTTAAATATGTTTTCAACAATGAGATACTGGAAAATAAAAAATGTATTTTTATGAGAATCTATTAAATGTTAAAGTGTTGTTAACTTTCCATTATCAGTTTCTGGAGAACCTTAATTATTTTAACTGCTACTTACGAGCCAGGGTACCCCATTTGCATGAGTGTTTTTTTGTTGTTGTTGTTTGTTTTGCTTTTGGAACTCATTTTATGGAAGTGATCTTTCAGTGCATTCAGAAAATGAATTTGTAGCACAGAAATTAGGTGCGTTTAGAGGACAAACACTGTTTCTGAGAAGTGATAAAGTGATATGGGTAGAGGCGGCGGTAAACATGGAAAATGTGAGTAAAAATTATATTATGCAATATTCAACTTTACTTCCTTATTTTCTTAAATGTGTCTTTTTTTTTTTTTTAATTTATTTATGATAGTCACACAGAGAGAGAGAGAGAGAGGGGCAGAGACATAGGTAGAGGGAGAAGCAGGCTCCATGCACCGGGAGCCCGATGTGGGATTTGATCCCGGGTCTCCAGGATCGCGCCCCGGGCCAAAGGCAGGCGCTAAACCGCTGCACCACCCAGGGATCCCATTATTTTCATTTCCTTCCTTACCTCCCTCCTTATTTCCCTCCCTCCCTCCTCCTTTCCTCCCTCTGTCTCCCTTCCTCCATGAGTTTCTCATTAGGATCATCCTCTCCAACACATTATTCACACACATTTTAAAGGAAAAAAGAGAAAAAAAAATAAAAGAAAATTTTAACATTTCTATAGTTGTTACATCTTTCTTTCCTTCTTTTCTTCTTTCTTCCTACTCTTTTCATTAGTTCCTTCATTTTTTTCTTTCATCCATCCAAATAGTATCCCAACAATTTTGCTAAAACCTACTCTGAACTAGGGGTGGTGGAAGGGGAGGAGGGCGAGGGGTGGGGGTGAATGGGTGATGGGCACTGAGGGGGGCACCTGACGGGATGAGCACTGGGTGTTATTCTGTATGTTGGCAAATTGAACACCAATAAAAAATAAATTTATTATTTAAAAAAATCAGAAAAAAAACCTACTATGTTCTAAGCTCTGTGCTCAATGCTGGCAATATAAGGATTTTGCATAGTCACTAAGCATTAGATATGTATTCTTTTGTGCATTACAAATGTATAAAATGGTAAGCACTGTATGTAATGGTACCCACTGAAACTGCCTTGTGAACAAGGCTTGGGAATTCAGAAATACTGAAAAGAACACTGAAGGTGATACAGACCCAGGTTTCCAGCATGTCTTCATAACTGAAGTAGGTTAGTTCCCTTTCCAGGTTCACATATCATGGGGATGTTAGGGATGAGCACTGATAGTACACGCTGAGCTTAGAGTGATTAGTAGCTCTGCTTCCAGTTAAGGAAGATCTACTGAACAGACTTCACATAGCCTCTGACCTTTATTTTAATTATGAACACCTCCTTACTGGGTCCTGAAACTTACACAAGTTAGTGTGCTGGACATAGTATATATTTTCATCTGGGTGGTGGTACCGTGTTTATGCTCCGTAAACTCATTAACTCACTCAGCTATCCACTTAAGTTTAGTGGTCTTATGTGGTGTGTGTGTGTGTGTGTGTGTGTGTGTGTGTGTGTGTGTGTGAATGTTAACTCAAAATGGAGAGAGAGACAGAAAGAGGAAGAAAGGAGAAAGATGAGAAGCAGAAAAGAAAACTCTTGGTGGTAAATATGAGTTTTGAAACACAGAATGATTTTTAAAAGATACCAGATGTCACTAGACTTGGTTTAATGGGAAGCTAATATGGATTTTGATACAGTTACAATATCACAATATTTGTGAATTGTGTTTACATTATCTTTATGTTTGTTTATTTTTTTGGGATAAGCATGGTAATAAGACTTATTTCACAGCACTGTCTCATTTGATTCTTTTTTTTTTTTTATTGGAGTTCGATTTGCCAACATAGAGCATAACACCCAGTGCTCATCCCACCAAGTGCCTCCCTCAGTGCCCATCACCCAGTCATCCCAACCCCTCGCCCACCTCCCCTTCCACTACCCCTTGTTCGTTTCCCAGAGTTAGGAGTCTCTCATGCTCTGTCACCC
This sequence comes from Canis lupus familiaris, assembly GCF_011100685.1. Taxonomy (NCBI): domain Eukaryota; kingdom Metazoa; phylum Chordata; class Mammalia; order Carnivora; family Canidae; genus Canis; species Canis lupus. The sequence continues at coordinate 85,736,817 of NC_049226.1, read as the reverse complement.
TCACTGATATTTTTACTCTTTTTCTCTCCTTTCCCTTTATTCCCTTTCACTAATTTTTATATTCCCCAAATGAATGAGACCATATAATGTTTGTCCTTCTCTGATTGACTTACTTCACTCAGCATCATACCCTCCAGTTCCCTCCACATCGAAGCAAATGGTGGGTATCTGTCGTTTCTAATGGCTGAGGAATATCCCACTGTATACATAGACCACATCTTCTCTATCCATCATCTGTCGATGGACACCGAGGATCCTTCCACAGTGTGGCTATTGTGGACGTTGCTGCTATAAACATCGGGGTGCAGGTGTCCCGGCGTTTCACAGCATCTGTATCTTTGGGGTAAATCCCCAGCAGTGCAATTGCTGGGTCGTAGGGCAGGTCTATTTTTAACTCTTTGAGGAACCTCCACACAGTTTTCCAGAGTGGCTGCACCAGGTCCCATTCCCACCAACAGTGCAGAGGGTTCCGCTTGCTCCACATACTCTCCAACATGTGTTGTTTCCTGTCCTGTTAATGTTCCCCATTCTCACTGGTGTGAGGTGGGATCTCATGGTGGTTTTGATTTGTATTTCCCTGATGGCAAGTGATGCAGAGCATTTTCTCATATGCATGTTGGCCATGTCTATGTCTTCCTCTGTGAGATTTCTGTTCATGTCTTCTGCCCATTTTATGACTGGATTGTTTGTTTCTTTGGTGTTGAGTTTAATAAGTTCTTTATAGATCTTGGAAACTAGCCCTTTATCTGATACATCATTTGCACATATCTTCTCCCATTCTGTAGGTTGTCTTTTAGTTTTGTTGACTGTTTCTTTTGCTGTGCAAAAGCTTCTTACCTTGATGAAGTCCCAATAGTTCATTTTTGCATTTGTTTCTCTTGCCTTCATGGATGTATCTTGCAAGAAGTTGCTGTGGCCAAGTTCAAAAAGGCTGTCGCCTGTGTTCTCCTCTAGGATTTGGATAGATTCTTGTGTCACATTTAGATCTTTCATCCATTTTGAGTTTATCTTTGTGTATGGTACAAGAGAGTGGTCTAGTTTCATTCTTCTGCACATGGCTCTCCAATTTTCCCAGCACCATTTATTGAAGAGACTGTTTTTTTTCCAGTGGATAATCTTTCCTGCTTTGTCGAATATTAGTTGACCATAGAGTTGAGGGTCCACTTCTGGATTGTCTATTCTGTTCCATTGATCTATGTGTCTGTTTTTGTGCCAGTACCACACTGTTTTGATGACCACAGTTTTGTAGTACAACCTGAAATCTGGCATTGTGATGCCCCCAGATACGGTTTTCCTTTTTAAAATTCCCCTGGCTATTTGAGGTCTTTTCTGATTCCACACAAATCTTAAGATGCTTTGTTCCAATTCTCTGAAGAAAGTCTATGGTATTTTGATAGGGATTGCATTGAACGTGTACATTGCCCTGGGCAGCATGGACATTTCACAATATTAATTCTTCCAATCCATGAGCATGGAATATTTTTCCATCTCTTCATGTCTTCCTCAATTTCTTTCAGAAGTGTTCTGTACTTTTTAGGGTAGAGATCCTTTACCTCTTTGGTTAGTCCTAGCCTCAGCAATCAGACAACAAAAAGAAATAAAAGGCATTCAAATTGGCAAAGAAGAAGTCAAACTCTCCCTCTTTGCAGATGACATGATACTTTTCGTAGAAAACCCAAAAGACCACCCCAAAATTGCTAGAACTCATACAGCAATTCGGCAGTGTGGCGGGATACAAAATCAATGCCCAGAAGTCAGTGGCATTTCTATACACTAACAATGAGACTGAAGAAGGAGAAATTAAGGAGTCTATCCCATTTACAATTGCACCCAAAAGCATAAGATGTCTCATTTGATTCAATCGTTCTTCCCACCAGCCAGGTACAGGAGAGATTAACATCTTTGTTTATGAGTTTAATGATGCTCTGGGAGATGATAATAGAAAAAAATGGCAAGAGGTGATGATTCCTGGACTGGGAAATTACCGTGTTGATGGAGAAGAGTATGTAATGTGTCTGCACTATCACAGAATAACGTGCACTCATTTCGATATTCTTCCTTTGGGTCTACTCAAACAGTTAGTCTTTAATGTCCTTTTTTCTTGGTCTTAGTTCAAGGAAAACTCTGAAGCTACCTTGACTTTTTTTCTTAGTACATTACCTACTTTAAAAATGCATTCATATTTGTAATTTTTTCTCTTCATTCTGAAATCCATCATTTATATCAAGGCATGTCTTGAGTGGCTGATTTCATCAAGCTGCCTTTGTTTTCTGGGAAGAATGCCAAGGTAGCTCACAGATTGAAAGGGAGAATTACAGGCTCTTTCTTCTCACAGTTTGGAACTGGGTCATGAAGGGACAGGCCTTCCTCCGTCTTCTCTTTCTGCTTAGCTCTACCCAGTTTTACTCTGAAAACAAGCTTTCCACATATAGTAGTTAAAAAGGATGTCACAGCTCTGTAGTCACACTCCTCAGCCTTAGAATTTGCCTTGTAAAAATAGAGCTTCTTCATCCAATTGCTGCAGATCAACTTCTGAGAAGACTCCTCTGCTTGGTGTAGCCCCAGTAATGCAACTGCCTTTGAGTTAATACTTAACAATGAGAATCACTGGCGGAATAGAGAGTGAGTTTTGCCAGGCCGTAGGGTATGGTCTATCTTCTCAGAGCTCGATAAGTTGCTAAGATTGGCAGCTCAGTTAGGACCCCATGGAATGGGAGAAAGATGGTTTTCTGTAAGATGGAATATTGAACAATTGGAATGAATATGTATCTACTAATGTTTCTACCATGTAGGCCCTTTAGGTTCATTTGCTTACTAATCAAATAAGATTCTTTTGAATTATTTTATTATTTATTATTATCATTTTTAGCATAGAAGGTACACTTCTATTATTTCTTTAGGTACTTTTGTCTTCCCATGTTTTCTGATCTCACTTTTTGAAATAAAACCTATCAGTGCATTGGTTGTCCTGAATACATCCTTCATGTATTCTTTTTCACTCTATCATTTTAAACACTAAATTTATTCCTATACTCACTGCCCACACCCTAGACATAAGCATTTTACCTGAATCGTTGCAATTCATTCCCTCTCTTACCTTCTCTTTAGTCTTCGGAAGAAAGCATCAGATGTCTAGTACAACCAATAGGAACTAACAAGCTTAGTGAGTCAGATAGACATGAATTTAATCCTCACATTTTGCTAGCTAAATAACCTAGAAAAATGTACTTTAATCCTCATTTATAAAGTAGAAAAATAATTCTCATATCTTGGCTTTTTGAGGAGGTAAGTGAGGTGGAACATCTAGCTACGCTTATGAACATCTGTATAACTACATCTACGACATATATATTTGACAAATTCCAATAGTTTTACTGAAGTGATCCACCAAAAGACAAAAGTGTTTCTTCACTCACCCTGACACAGTTGGAAGGTTCTAGAGAGGACAAAGTCATAGCTTCTTTGTGTGGCTTATAATGAAGTGCTCAAAATAATACCAGCACATTTTTTATTCAAGACAACAATAAATTGCTATCCATTGCTATGTACCTCATCTTGAACATATTTGTTTTTCTTTTGAAGAACTTTGGTTTTTGCCTGAAATCTTCTTGCCCTCTTTTTCCCCAAATCCATGCTCATTCCTTAGCCAGTTTGTGTGACACTTACTTATTCCACAAAATGTTTCCTAATGTCATAATCCATTGCAAATGCTGTGCCAAAACACTAAACATGTACTTCTCAGGGTATTTAACAATTTGAATCATATTTATTTCTATATATGTGTATCTCTTCTTTGGATAGTTGGTATGTTTCATTTGTTTTATCATGTGTCCTTTACAATAAGTTACAGTAAAGAATGTGGGTTATTACTTGATAAACTCTCCATCAAAGAGAGGAACCAACTATTTTTGTCTAATATAGTATTTGTACCATCCAATCCAGTATCTAAAATAAAAGCATTTCTCAAAAGTATGTTAAAGACCTAAGTAAATAGGTGGATATATAAATAAATACATAGATGAATAAATGCTTTATTGATTAAAATAGCCTCTGATATATGTATTCATTCAGTAAATATGCACCAGATTCATCCTTCAAAGAAAGCCCTGTTTTTCTTTACTGATATCCTCACCAATTTACCATGAGATACTTATCATTCTAATTGTCTTGGAGGATGAATCCTTTCACAAATTTTCATTATCAGCTTTTCTTAGATTTTGCACTCTTCCACTAACTGTATCTGTCATTAATTTACATTACATATCATGGTACAGAAATATGCAAGTTTCTTCTTCTCCGTCACTTTTGGAATGATAAAGAGCTGCCAATGTCCAGCCAATGGCCCCTTGATCCTCTTTATATTGTGCTCACAGTGTTGGAAAAGAAAAGAACCTGGGTTGCTTTCTGGCCCCTTAGGGAATCTTTTGAGTCTAGTTTGCCCTGAAAAGTCTTATCCAAACATGACACGTATCTGATTTCCTAAGAGGATGTTACACACAGAGAATATATAACTCTTAGTAAAGTAGAAAAAATTAATTTTAGTATCTTTTTAGGAGTGATACTTTTCTTTAATTAATATAATTACATGTACACATTACAGGTAGCATACATTTATAGGGAAGATCAATGTTATTCATATAAATATAATAGAAGCTTTATTAATTTCAAAGCAAAATTATTTATGACCCTTTAAACAACAAGCCCATGGAGAGGAATGCTCCAGGATCACATATATGTTGTGAACCATCTGCATTTTGTTGGCCAATGAAGATGATCTTGAAATGGATGAGAATATAGGTGATGATTAGAAGTTGGACCCTGAACTTTACAGCTCTGCCATTGCAACAGCATGCATATATACTGAATTAAATCCATATCAGCACTCAGACACCTTTATAATAATGTGGTTGCTAGTATGTCCAAGACAATGGTTCATTTGTTCTTTTACTTATTAAATCAAGCAATGCTTACTAGTGCCTAATATATGCTAAGAACTATCTTATATAATTGGTATAGTAGTTAGTAAGATAAAGATCACCCCTGACCTCACAGAACACAATGTTTAGTGAAGAAAGAATGCCAACAGATAGGTAACCAACACTATTCAGTTAGATAGAGAGAAATGAATCCCATGATGTTATAAACAAAATACTATTCTGATAGAGATCAATTAAAGAAAGCCACTGGAATAAGTTTAATTTGGAAGACCTGATAAGAGAGCAACAACAACAAAATCAATGGAAGATTCATAGGAAGAGAGGGACATGAAATTCCAAGATGAAGAGAGTATGTACAAAGTTTCTGAAACAAACAAAAAACGTGTATTTTAAAAATTGAAAGGAAAATGGGAGAACTAAGTTGTAGTGAAGAATGAGAGAGTGGCTCAAATTTGTTAGAGAGTTTCAAGATTAAATGAAAATTTGCTGATGATAAGGAATTTGAGTATAATTATATGTTCTACAGATACTGAGATTATCTTTATGTAAAGCCAAGTAAGAACATAATCCAATTTATATTGTAAAATATGACTGACTCCTTTGTGGAAAATGATTTAAAAAGAACAAACAAACAATATCAAAAATGCAGAAGCAACAAAAGTAGAAATAGAAAGGTTTGGGTCTGTCCCCAGAGATTTCAAAATCAAGAAAAGGAAAGCCAAGACATTAATAGTCAATCTCTATGAATTTTTGTCATTGAAAAGTAGTTTAGAAGGGACATTGACATCAAGATGAGAATTCAATAAAATATTGCTAGCCTGGAATATATATATATATATATATATATATATATTCCAGTGTGATATATATATATATATCAGTGTGTCTATCTATCTATTTATATTTTTATTTATTTATTTATTTATTTATTTATTTATTTATTTATTTATTTAGACAGTCACATTCTACTATCTGAGGTTGAAATCAAGACATTTCTCATCCTTATGTGGTCAAAGAAATCTGTTTCTCCAGTCTCAAAGGAATGTTTTAAATTATTTTTGAAAATTTAGAAGGTACAAGTCTTGGATAGAAGAGACCAACACTGGAATAAACCATTATCTTGGGAAATAATTCATTTCTGTTTCTTTCTTATACACTTTAGAGACATTGGAAGTTTTTTTATACACTTTCTGACAGACAAATGACACCCTATCCTATTAGATTTCAATTGCTTAATATCAAGTATAAAACAACTTTACTGGGACGCCTGGGTGGCTCAGTGGTTAAGCGCCTGCCTTCAGCCCAGGGCGTGATCTTGGAGTCCCAGGATCGAGTCCCACATTGGGCTCCCTGCATGGAGCCTGCTTCTCCCTCTGCCTATGTCTCTGCTTCTCTTTTTCTCTCTCTGTGTCTCTCATAAATAAATAAATACAATCTTTAGAAATAATAAAAATAAAACAGCTTTATTTTGAGCATATTTGGATAATGTACGTGTTATTAGCTAGCTATGTCTTCTTTAATAAAATGCTTAAAACTCATTCTTCTCAATTTATGCTTCTGCCCAAAGAAGAGTTGATATTGACAACATGTAAAATCATTAAGCATTAATTTTTTTATTAAAAATTTTTTGAGAATAGAACAGGGCTTGTTCCTCTTCTGCTTTATAGCTTGGAAATAATTCTATTTATAAATTTCCTCCTGGGAAAATCTTGATCTATATGATTACTGAGAAAAAAAATCAAATGTGTGGAATGAGAACATATTCTATGTTTTCCAAGGCTCTAAAGAATGCCAGATTCCTTATTCAACTTAATTTACATCTATCATTCTCTACTATATGTCAGATATTGACTCTATAGAGCATCAAAATACAGCCTTTATTCCCAAGGTATTCATGGTCTAGTAGGATTAACTGATGAGTAAATGATAATGACAATCCAGAGTGATAACGGGAATCATTGAGCCATTAATAAAACCGTCATTCTATGAGATTACAAGCATGGGTTTTATTTTCTTTGAAATTCCAAATAAATATGATTCTTCTGGAGTCTATCCCAGACAAATTGCTTTCTTAGCAATTCTCCACCATCTATAATGACAGCTCCTATGTAAAAAACAAAACACTGATACAAGAACTATCTCTTGCCACATAGAGTTGAAAGTAGTTTTGAGGTCATTTTCTGCAAGCTGATCAATACGAATTGCACATCACACGTCCACCCTGAATTTATTCCTGTAATTTATCTTAGCTTTGAGTGTAGCCATGGTTAATTGCTAATCCATATTCATTGAACATCACAAATGAGGGCATAGTCAGGAGATACTTCATGTACCAACTCATCTACTGTGGGGGAAAAGTTATGGGCTTACATTTCCATCTATTTTTACAGTTGTTTGGTCTCTCTACACTTCTCAAAAATTTTTTTAAAAACAATTACTGCTGGAGAAGATCACATAATTTGCATCGTGATGCTTAGCAGGTAATGAATTCATTAAAAATAGGAACGTAATTTAAATTGCCACCATATAGCAATTGAATTGGTTTAATTGGACTGAGTTAAAGATATCTTTTCAGTTGTGAAATTTTTGTACTTCCAAAGGCATCAACTCCAACACCGAACATATAATTATTTGGATTATCTCATGAACTCTACTTGAAATGATCTCTAAATTAATGTGTGGCATAATGTGCATAATGATATTAATTATGTTATAAAAGAAAAGTCTCCCCCAAATCTCCAATCTTTACTTGAAGATATTTAATTGGATATTGAAAAATGATACAAAGGAAGAGAGGAGAAAAAGAGTGATAACTACTAATACATCATTTAGACTTTCGCTTAACATTTATCATTAAAAAGTTTATATTAATATTTCTCTTTTTTTATTTAAATTCAGCTAACTAGCATATAGTACATAGTTTTTGATGTAGTATTCAATAATTCATCAGTTGTGTATAACACCTCACACACATCCCATGCCCTCCTTAATGCCCATCACCCAAATACCCCATCCTCCCATCCACCTCCCCACCAGCAACTGAAGGCTGACTCTTAACTATAGATTCTATCATGGTTTTTCTCCCTCGCTGATGACTTCCCATTCAGTATTTCTTCTCTTACCCAATGGTCCTGTGCACTGTTTCTTATATTCACATATAAGTGAAACCATATGATAAATATCTTTCTTTGATTGACTTATTTCACTCAGCATAATATCCTCCAGTTGTATCCACACTGATGTAAATGTAAGTATTCATCTTTTCTGATGGCTTAGTAATATTCCATTTTTTATATATACCACATCATGTGATTTAAGGGTCAACTATATTCTCAATCTTAATTTATACAGTACTTTCCACAAAAACTTAAAATATTTATAAAGTCTCTACCAGAATCTACATTTTTAGTCTCTCCACAACTTCTAATGATGCTTCCCTAGACAGCTGTATTTGTATCTAATTTTTCTCTCAATATATTTATTATTTTAATTCCAATCATTAAGATGATAATTGCTCCCCCAGATCAACTGAATATGTTGTAGACTGCTGGTTCTTGCCATATGAAATATAATCCCTATTAAGTCCTCAAGTCTTTATAATTATCTTTTATGTTACCGATTCACTAACAATTCTCAATTTTACTCTATCCAAGCTTCCTGAGGCCTTGATTAATAAAAACACTACACTCATCTTGGCCTCCAACCATGTTTCCATTTTCCTGATAGGTTGAGTTATCAGTGTAGTGAAGGCAAATGAAAAAAAAAAAAAAAGAGGGAGGGAGAGAGAGAGATATGAGATTAAAGCCATTTACCCAACATTGCATAAACAATATCAACCCTTTGATCTTCTCTTATCACTCTTATAAAATTGTCCTGTCTAAAATTTAAGAACAAAAACAAAAACAAAAATCTCAGTCTTCTGGATTTCAGTGTTATATGCATTAGTCTCTGAACCAAAAATTTGAGTATAATCTTTTTGAAGTCATGAAATAAACTAGACAACTCCTTGCTTATAAAATTTAGCTTCTCAATGCTGTGGACAAAGTCAAAACTTTTTTTCATGACTTTCCAGATCTTGTGATTTTATAGGTGGGAAGACTGAGCTTTAGAGAGACCAGTATAAATTCCTCACAGTATTAAGCTGTACACTCTGCATCTTAACTGGAGTTTATTTAACTATACCACTAACATTCTTCAGTGTTGTAATCTACAGATTATCCAGGGCTTATCTTTTTTAAGGAACTCTCTCATCTAGAACCTGGAAGGATATTATGACACATTCAGAATGATTTAACTAAAGAGAATGTAATTAAGGAACAATTTACAGTTTTTGTAACAAGGCTATGAGAACCAAGGAGAGATGGTGAGTCATACATGGGCTGATCATAGTAAGGTTTTAACACTGCTAAATGGGTACGGTAAGGTGAATGACTGAGTTATCTAGAATCTGGTATGAAAGGGAGTTTGGGGGAAATGCCACTCCACTATATCCATAGGGGAATTAAGCCATTTCCAGAACCACAGAAAAGCACAGAGGAAGGCAGAGACATAATCCCTACACTCTCTCTTCTTGTGCCTTTTTTATTCTCCTGCTGATACCTCCCATTGGCCAAATCCAACCAGAAGTTAGAAAGTATGGGAACTCAGGAGATGCCATCTTTAGGCAGCACAGAGCAAGACAAAACAGAGAAGGGTAGGGAATGGGTCTGGAGGACAAATAAAGAATAACTAACCCGGAAGCCTTTATTTTTTATTCCCCAGTGGTGTTAGGTGTCCCTCTTAGGAGCTTTCTTTACATTTTATGATTTCTTCACTTAAATTCTTATCATATTCTATAAAGATATCTTTTTTAAAAGATTTTTAAAAATTAATTGATTTTTTAAAAGATTTTATTTATTTATTCGTGAGAGACACACAAAGAGAGGCAGAGACACAGGCAGAGGGAGAAGCAGGCTCCATGCAGGGAGCCTGATGGGGGACTCAATCCGGGGACTCTATCCAGGGACTTGATCCAGGGACCCCAGGATCACGCACTGAGCTGAAGGCAGACTCTTAACTGCTGAGACACGCAGACATCCCGATTGATTGATTTAATAGGAAGAGAGAAAGCCCACGGGGAGGAACAGAGGAGGAGGGAGAAAGAATCTTAAGCAGACTCAGCACTGAGTGTGGAGCTCCTGTAGGGCTCAATCTCACAAACCTGAGATTATGACTTGAGCCAAAACCAGGAGTCAATGGCTTAACCTACTGAGCCACCTAGGCACCCCTAAAAATACACTTTTCAATTATCCTAACCCTCACCCTCCCCTCACCATGTGAGACCTTTATGAAAATAGATAGATTTTGACTTTATTTTACCAATTGCATCCCAGGTGACTACAATAAAGCATGGGGTGTGTTTAGTACTTAAGCAATGTTGACTAAACAAATAATTGAGAATGAATATATGTAAATTTCCAAACTTTCAAAATTCCAAGCTTTCAAAAATCCAAACAAATTTTGCCTTGATCAGTATTAATAGCTCATTAAGATTACCAAATCTAACATATCCATGTAAGAGGACCTCAGAGTTGTCAATTTGTGTATTAGTGATTTTTCCTGGAGGATACATTTGCATAGTAAACTCTTTTATTACTTGGATTATTTGTTTATCTTGCATGGATTGGGGAATCATCACTGACAAAATTATAAGAGGAGCTGCTACATTACATTGCATAATTCCAGGAGGGACCATTTATATTATAATACACATTAGTGGTACCCTCCTGACAGTAATGTTGGAGTCCTAACAAAGTAGCTAAAGTTCCCCCAAACTACCCTTTGGCCACTATCCCTGGTACCACTGGCTTCAATGTTTTCATTGTATTCAAGGAACTGCTGACAGTGTGTTTATGTATTTGTTAAATAAATAAATGAACTAGTAGTGTGGTGCTGATAAATCCATACATTTAATTTAAAGAACCTGGTACCACAAAAAAAAAAAAAAAAAAAAAGAACCTGGTACTTGGTACACTCTCCACTAACTTGTTACTTACATGTCATCTTGGAATCTGCTCAATTAATTAACACTTTTATCAAAATGTAGTTGCCTAACCAAATCCCAGTTTTCCTCTTGTTAGAAATAGGAGAGAAAAAAAAGAAATAGAAGAAGAAGGAGGAGGAAGAGGGGAAGGAGGAAGAGGAGAGGAAGGAAGAGGAGGAAGAGAAAAATGTTTAACCAACTACAATAGGTCTGGTAATAATAAAATTAGATAGCACTTATAAAGCAAATAACCCAATGCATAGAATCTAATATAAGTACAATTAACACAATTATTCTATTCTAGATCATTTCTAAATTCTGGAAAAAGAATAAAACTAATGGCATATTTTTAATTATGCAGTAAAACATCTCATTAATACCATCACTTTTTATCTAGTTAAGATAGTCTGATAAAACACCATACCAAATCTGTCATTTCCCATACCGTGTTCATTTGTTTACCTGTATTATTTTCTAATAAGTTTGACATTTAAGACATTTATAGTCAGATAAGTAATATTTGTTCCAGAATATTCCTATATTCCATTCTGTAATTAAACTGTGAATTTTCCATATATATTCTCTTAAGAATATTTATTTCTCTATTGATATTGTGAAGAATTTATGAGCTTACTTCTTTGAAAAAAGGAAGCAAGCAAGCAGATTTGGGAGAAGTCCACTTTATGACTTCAGTGAACTGGTTGTGTTCTGATTAAAGAATAATGCTGAGAACTTCATATTGTCAACACAAGGGAAATTAGCATGTCCATATTTGAATTTAGTGCATCATTTGGCATGCAGTATAATACCATAAATATGCTAGTACATGGATATATAACAATTTGTGGTATGAATCACATGTAATTTTTTCTCTGAGTTGGTTATAAAGTACATTTGGAAACCAAAATTAACCAGATGACGTTTTATTATGCAGTTGGACTGATGTAATGTAAAATTTAATTACATAATATTTCACACACAGCTGTGACAAAACACATATGAACTTCCCAGATTCACCAGAGATGCTGAAATGGAGATCTTTTGGGGAGGTGATTGAAGTGGGTGGTAAGCAAGAACATCTTCCAAAGTGGATTCTCTTCTGGATAAATGAGAGTCTATTTATACATCCTGAGGCTCTTTTCTTAAATATGCCACTTGCACCAAGTTCCTCTGAGAGAGCAGATATGCTTCAGAGAATCTTTTACAACAAAACAAAGCAAGCAATACAAAACAAGATAGTTCATCTGAATCACTTTGAAAAAAATCACAAATAGTTGGTGAGCTTGCCCTACTTTAATTCCTCTTGTGTTTACAAAAGCTTCAGATTTTTGGTATCTAATTGCTAGCTAACAGCAGATAATAAAATGCACTCATCAAATCAAACAGGATTTTAGTTCATTTTGTGGCTGCATTGTTTCTGCCTAAAAAGTTCTATCTGAAATGTGCTCAATGAAAAGCCATTTTACACCTAGAGAGAGAAATTTAATTAGAATGAAGTGAATGAGCTGCCAATATCATCAATTAAAGAAGCATTTATTGAGTCTTACTATTTACCCAGCACTGTGCAAGAAAATGAGGAGATATGGGAGCATGATTTTTTTTAAGTCTCATATATCTAGTATATTTCTTCTTTAAGATTATGTGGTACTGTGGGAAACATTCTCATGGGCTACACATGAGGACATTTGATGCTTACTAAATCCATATTTTAAAATAAGACTTTAATGAGGCTCCTCCCAGACAGGGCCTTATCTGTAGTCAGCATCTCCATCTAGTACAAGGCTTTCTTACTAGCTTTCACGGTCTTCTTTCAGACGTTTGGGCAGAGAATGGAAAGAACTGGAAGAGCCAAATCACCCTCACATTCTTTGTAAAGGGAGCTTCTTCTCGTCAATCTTAGGACATCTTAACTTGCAACTCAAAGATGCAAAGCTGGCCGGATATGTCATAAATATGTCAGTAGAGTTGACTCTCAGAAGAATTCTGGGATGAAATTACACACAAAGTGCTCTCAATTCATTAAAAGGTAGCAAAATTCTGACAGCAAATCCATTGTGAGAAGATTAAGGGGAGCCAAGTCAAACTTTATTTTCAGTTTCTCCTTAGCAGATCGTCTTAATTCAATGAAATTAATCTAAGTGCACATTGGGGTAATTTATTGTCTCCCACCCCAAAACCATCCTTGCAACTACAAAACTGACCTTTCTCTAACACTGTATGGCCAACCCTACTCATGTTATGCCTTTATGTTTCTATCCTTGGTGCTATTCTCCCTCATATGGAGAGGAGCATTCCTCATATGGAACTCAGTTGCTTATTAGTATATTCCCACATTATTTCTTTAGGATATACCTCACTGAAGCTTTCTCAGTTGTTCCATGATTAGAGTTTGTTATGGTTATTACAATAAAACATAGGTGCTGCTTATTTTTTCTTTTTCTGCTACCACATTGTAGACCTCTTAAGAATATTTCAGCCTTTTCAGCTGTGTGTCACTAGTTTTAAACACCATGTCTGGCACAAGCTAAGTGCCGAACTGAAGAAAAAAGAACAGACAAACAAAAACAACTGAGATATCCCTTCTGCAGAAGTTGTCTTGTAGCTTATAAAACTCCAAATCCCAAAGGAAAGATAGGGATCATTATCATTACATTTAGGGGTTGCCAATCATTCTGTTTGCAAGACAACTAACCATATTTGCAAACACCACATATGGGAAATGTCTATTTGGATAAAAAAGCAACATTATAAATCACTACAGTAACACCTAATGACCACACTAAGTAAGAACAAACTAATAGGGATGCCAAGGTGACTTACATCTGCCTTTGACTGATCCCGGGGTCCAGTATCCGGATGGAGTCCTGCACTGGACTCCTTGAAGGGGGCCTGCTTCTCCCTCTGCCTGTGTCTCTCAAAAATAAATAAATAAATCTTTTAAAAAATCCTAATAATATCACTCTGTTTACCACAGATATAGATAAGGTAAACTTCAAATTTTTCACAATTCAAATTTTATTTTTTAAATTTTTTTTACAATTAAATTTTAATTATAGATCTACATATTAAGAAACCACATCAGGATGGTCAGCTCTTGCCTATTTAATTTTTCCAGTTTACAGGCCATGCGTAGGCAACTTTGTGGACCAGAAAATTCATTAGCTTAATAGGTATCTCTATTGAGAATATAAGCTAAGTTGTACAAACATTCAAATACATGTAGAATAAAGAGCTAAGCCGTATATGAACTTACACAGGGCAAGGCAGGAGAAAGAGTCACACTATGGAAAAAGATTGAATGTACATCTTGAGAGATGGAGAAAATGTCTGATCAGTGACAGGGTTCCACTTTCTACATCCTCTAGCTGTAGTACTTTGGAGTCTGTGTAAATTGTTATAATAAAATCCTCTTTTCTTTTGAGCCAGCTTAAAATGTTCTCAAATAATAAATATTTTTAAAGTGGAAAATTGAATCCATTCATTTTATTTTTTAAAGTAAACCATTTCCAAATCTTGACAGTTTTACTTTCATTGTTGTATTATTATTTCATTATCTTTGGATTCTTGACAAATTATCTCACCATATTAGTGCTCTGTTCCACCTTCAAAAATACTGATTTCACCCAACCCATTCACTTTGTACATGACAAAAACTGATGTCCAATAAGGTTGGTGGCTTAACAAGGCAGGCCCGGTAATACTAAAATGTGAGTTATAGCACATTATCTCATGCTTAGTCCTGAGATTTGGCATAAAAGGTCTGTTTCTTGCTTTTCTATTAAATTGCCTTTCAATGCCAAGTCTTCTCTTCCTTGTATGGATAGAAACAGGGACCGAGCATGAAGGTATATTTTGCATACTTGAAGATAAAGTGATTTTAATAATAGAAAATCCATTGGAAGAAATGTGATTTTGTTTTTCTGTTCCAGCACCAAATCTTGATCTATGAAGAATATTGCAAGCTGTATTTTGTTGTATGTGGGAAAAGAGAATATGGCTGAATTCCTTGTTTTATTTCAGTCCACTACCGCATGGGGACTTCACTGGAAGAAACGGAGTGCCTGAAAAGTAATTTATTAGTAGTGGATGAGTTGTGTGTGCTGAGCTCCAGCTGGCACAGCTTACCCTAGCCCTGAATGAGTGCTGAAGAGAGGATGAGCTGATAATGCTCTGTGAGCAGACTACCCTTGTTTCTAGACAGTTATAGATAATAGAGCATTGGTGCCAACCATATTTATTGGGTTATCTTTAAGTATGGTGAAATTGAAGTAGACGAAAGAGTGCTAGATGCCCACCCTCCCTCCTGCCTAGATAGATGATAGATAGATGATAGATAATAGATGATAGATATAGATAGATGATAGATATAGATAGATGATAGATAGAGATGATAGATAGATGATAGATCGATCGATCGATAGACAGATAGATAGCCAAAGAAAAATTATCCGAATAGATGGTTGTCAGCTCAGCATCGTGTCATCATGGGAATCTCTACCTGATGGAGTGATGCCCCTAGACCAAGAGGAAAGAAAGAGTTACTGTTACAAGTGGCACCTACTTGTGCCACAAGTAGATGGGGGCCTTTCTGGGAAGGGGTGTTCAATGCTTTCTAGTGCTGTGTATCCCTCTGCTTCCAACGAATGTTTTGAATCAGATCTAGTATCATATCCTAACTTTTCTAACTCTGTGGCATAAACTTCGATAAGTTGCTCAACTACTCTAAGGATCGGTACTTCCCTTATTTTTTTTTTTTTTTGGCTTTTATTTTTTTTATTTTATTTTTTATTTTTTTTTATTGGTGTTCAATTTACTAACATACAGAATAACACCCAGTGCCCGTCACCCATTCACTCCCACCCCCCGCCCTCCTCCCCTTCTACCACCCCTAGTTCGTTTCCCAGAGTTAGCAGTCTTTACGTTCTGTCTCCCTTTCTGATATTTCCCACACATTTCTTCTCCCTTCCCTTATTTTCCCTTTCACTATTATTTATATTCCCCAAATGAATGAGATGTGTGGAGGTTCCTCAAACAGTTAAAAATATACCTGCCCTACGACCCAGCAATTGCACTGTTGGGGATTTGCCCCAAAGATACAAATGCAATGAAACGCCGGGACACCTGCACCCCGATGTTTATAGCAGCAATGGCCACGATAGCCAAACTGTGGAAGGAGCCTCGGTGTCCAACGAAAGATGAATGGATAAAGAAGATGCGGTACTTCCCTTATAATGCTGCTGTAATAATTGAATCCGGTAATAGCCGCTTCTAGCCTAGTGACTGATGTAAACTAGATGTTGAATAAAGGGTAGTAGTAGCTTCTAATATAAATGAGGATATCATAACCATAACAAAAAGCTTATTTAAAAAGAGCTGAATTCACACCTTATTGAATACCTACCAAATGTTTTATATATATCCATATATATATATATATATATACACATATATATATATATATATAGTGTATATTTAGCTCTTCCGTGTTTTCCTGTCATTTCATTGATGATTGGGTTTGGTGTAGAAATACAAGAAGCAGCTACTTTTTATAAGAATTCTGAAGACATTGCTGCAATATTTTATCAACCAATATTGCTGTTGACAAGCCCAATACTATGTGCATTTACACTGTTTTGCACATGACCTGTTAGTCTCTTTAGAAGGCACTAAGGATTATTTTCTTATCCTTGGTGTTCTAAAACTTCACAGTTCTATGCCTTGATGTGCATGCTTGCATATTACTGTGTGTGGGTGTGGGTGTATGCCTGCAAAAGTTTGTTTTTCTTTAGGCTCTTGCTGATCCTTTCAAATTTCCTACCCTTTATTTTCACTGTTTTCTCTGTCTATAACTTGTTAAATTAAATGTTGAGCCTCCCGATCAAACTTTTTATTTGTTTCTTCTATTTTCCATATCTCTCTGCTTGGCTTACTCTGTAAATTCTTTCAATGCTATCTTTCAAACTTTCTAATGATTAAGGACATAATTTATCCATAATTTTATTTTATTTATGTATAAAACATTTTCGTATTTAAGGTTTTTGGCCTTTTATTTATTCTTTGCATTTTATCATTTTCTGTTTGCTTATATTGATATTTTTAATGTTAGAAGATTTCCTGAAATATCTGGTGATTCTTGGCTGTCAATTCAACAAAGTACTAACACTTGTGCATGTTTCCCCATGGTCAGAGACGGTCAGAGATCTTCTGTTTATTGTCTGCATATAGATGCCTGGCATCGTCCGGAGATATCATGTAGAGTTATTTACTGGAACCATTCAAATTGCTTGCTTTGGCATGCATAAGCCATGCTTCCTAACTTCTGTGATTAAGATGGATAATGAGGAAAGCATCCCATAATATAATATATAGACTATTAATTTTGTTACTTTTCTTTAACTGTCTTACCCTCTTTCGATCTTAGCTTTGCATTTTGCCTAGCATGGCTGAATGTAGATCTTTTGATTAAATATTTCTATATAGCAAGCTTCCTTTCTCTGGTGAGAAGGAAGAATCAGTGGGGGATGTAGGAGTAATCTTCCAGGAGTGTGGCATGAAAGGAAAACTGAGAGATATCAACTGCTCAGTAAAAGAAAATAATATATATATATGTATATATATAAAATGTATATATACACATAGATAAAGAATCCCCATGTTTTCACACCTTCCTCACCTCCAAATTCTAAGCCCCTCAAGGTTTCTGTAGGGCAGATTTCTCAACGTTTCAATAGTCTTCCTCCTCAGAAGCCATTCATGTTTAACTCTCTCTGTTTTATGGCAGCTACAACTCTTTCATCTGCCAAATTTGTTGAAAAAATTAGTCTGCTCTTTTCTCTTTATCTGTCACTTTGTCATTTCAGTAAGTGGTAATTTTACCTAACTCTCTTCTTAATTTTAATTTTAAAAATTCCAGTATAGTTAATGTACAATGTTATCATAGTTTCAAGTGTATAATATAGTGATTTAACAATCCTATACATCACTCAGTGCTCCTTGTGTAAGTACCCACCCTCACCTATTTAACCCAACCTCCACTCACCTCCCCTCTAGTAACCATCTCTTTGTTCTCTATAGTTAAGAGTGCTTTTTGGTTTGTCTTTTTTTGTTCATTTATTTTGTTTCTTAAATTGTACATATGAGTAAAATCATATGATATTTGTCTTTCTCTGATTGACTTATTTTGCTTAGTATTATACTTTCTGGGTCCATCCATGTCATTGTAAATAACAAAATTTCATTCTTTTTTGTGGCTGAGTAATCATACACACACACACTCACACACACACACACACACCCATCTTTATCCATCTATTGATAGACACTTGGGTGGCTTTCTTATTTTATCTAATGTAAATAATTCTGCAATAAACATAGGGGATTATTTTAACTGCTCTTTCTCTTCTTTACTATTAGTCTATAGAAATGCAATAGACTTCTTTATGTTGGTTTTGTATCCTGCAATGTTACAGAATTAATTTATCAGCTCTAGTAGTTTCTTGGTGGAGTCTTTAGGGCTTTATATATGCTACCATGTCACCTGCAATTAGTGAAAGATTTACTTCTCCTTAACCAATTTGGATTCCTTTTATTTCTTTTTCTTGCCTGATTGGTGTGGCTAGGAGTTTTAGTTCTATGTTGAATACAACTGATGAGAGTGGACATCCTTGTCTTATTTCTGATCATGGGGGAAAGCTCTCAGCTTTTCATCATTAAGGATGATGTTAACTGTGTGTTTTTTCACGTGTGGCTTTTATTATGTTGAGGTATGTTCCATCTAAACCTACTTTGTTGGGATCCCTGGGTGGCGCAGCGGTTTGGCGCCTGCCTTTGGCCCAGGGCGCGATCCTGGAGACCCGGGATCGAATCCCACATCGGGCTCCCGGTGCATGGAGCCTGCTTCTCCCTCTGCCTGTGTCTCTGCCTCTCTCTCTCTCTCTCTCTCTGTGACTATCATAAATAAATAAAAAAAAAAAAATTAAAAAAAAAAAAAAAACCTACTTTGTTGAGGATTTTCACCACGAATGGACATTGTGCTTTGTCAAATGGTTTTCCTGCATCTGCTGAAATGATCATATGTTTTTTATCCTTTCCCTTGTTGATGTGATGTATGACACTGATTGATTTGTGAATATTGAACCACCCTTGTATCCCAGAAATAATCCCTTCTTGATTGTGGTGAATGATTTTTTTTTTAACATATTGCTGGATTCAATTTACTAATATGTTGTTGAGAGTCTGGTTCTTATGACCCAGAGATCATGACCTGAGCCATAATCAAAAATCCGACTCTTAACCAATTGAGCTACCCGGGCATCCCAAGAATACTTTTTATACTATTTTTTAAATCCTGATTCTGGCAATCTGTTTTATAGGATGGTAGGTACAAGATTTTACTAATGTTGTAATAATAAGTAAATTACATTTAAAGAGTGAAGGAAGGAAGATGAAAGACAAAAACGGAAAATAAAAGAAAGAAAAAAATGGATACCACCTAATGACTAAGGCATTTTACTACACAGAAATAATATAACTTGTATATGGAAAATTAAAAGAATTTGTTTAAAGTAGTGATTTCACATATAAGATAATACCATGTACTACTGTTATTTTTTTAATTAGGCACTAAATTCCAGCATGCATGAGTAAGCCATCAGAATCAGTGCTGAAGAAAGAGATGAGAAAGAAATAAAATATATCCAATGGGTGGCTTTGTGTAGTTAAATAATTGGGTGGTTTCTATTTCTCAGCTCTTCTGCATTTTTCCAATATCACCTGAACATTTATGTTACTACTAACATTGAAACAGTAAAATAGACTTAAAAAAATAGTGTTAGAATAAAAAAAGCCAATGAGGTTTTTAAGGAAAAGTAGGCCACCACTCCCACATTTTTACTTATGCTCTCCTGACCACTTACACACAAACTCAGAACTCTAGCTCTTATTCAGGCAAGAAGTCCTCCTACTACTGATTTTGTCTTTTAGTAGTTGAGAACATGGGTCTCAGGGTTAGTCTGACTTGTTTCAAGGCCTGGATTATATACTCTTATACCAAGAGTTCTCAACCCTGGTATTGTTAACATTTTGGGTTCTTAGCTATTGGGGCAAGGATGCCTTTCTGTGCATTTTAGGTTTAGCGGCATTCCTGGACTCTACCCACTAGATTCTAGTTAAATATCTTCAATGACAACTGAAATGTTTCCAGTCCGCCAAATGTCATTTGATGTGCAAACCCACCATCATTTGCAAATGAATATCTTGCTAGTTATGTGACTTTAGAAAAGTTATCAACCTTCCTCATCTCCTTTTATAAAATTATGCTACTAGTATATTACTCTCAGAGTTGTGATTTTTAAAAATATTTTATTTATTTATTCACGAGAGACAGAGAGAGAGAGAAAGGCAGAGGAAGAAGCAGGCTCCATGCAGGAAGCCCAACGTGGGATTCCATCCCGGGTCTCCAGGATCGTGCCCTGAGCCGAAGGTGGCACTAAACCCCCGAGCCACCAGGGCTGTCCAGAGTTGCGATTATTAAACATGTATAATATACCTTGGGATATAATCTGGCACATTATCTAATAAATATTTAGGAATTCTAATTATTATTATTGTTCTTTTACTCACTGTTATTTTTACAGGTTGAATGTGTCCCTCAAAAATTCATATGTTGAAGCCCTAACCCTCAGTAACTCACAATGTGGCCTTATTAGAGATAGTGTCTCCATAGCTGTAATGGAGTTAAAATTGGATTTTTATGGCGAACCCTTGTTAAATATGATTGGTGTTGTCATTATCAAGGAGGGAAGTTTGAAGATAGATATTCACATAAGAAAAACACCTGGAGATGAAGGCAGCTATCAGAGTAATATTTCTATAAACAAAAGAATGTCAAAGGTTGTCAGAAAACCACCAGAATCTAGATGAGAGGCATGGAATGATTCACGTCCCTCAGATGGAGGGACCTGTGGACACTTTGGGTTTGGACATCTAACCTTTATAACAGAGACAATAAATTTTTGTTGTATAAGGCACCCATTTTATGGTGCTGTTACGGCAACCCTAGCAAACTAATAGAAGTACTATGTTATATACAATAAGTGTTTATTGTTGTTATTGTTATCATTACTACTTCTTCATTAATCCATTTATATTCCATAGCAGCTAACTACTATGTAGATATTAGTAGAGTGTTAGAGATGCTTTTTGCTTGGCAGTAAAAGACAAGAGAAAGAAAATAAAACTGCTTGAATGGTTCTTCAACATCCAGCATCAGGATTTATTCTAAAAGTATAAAATGCTGCTGCATCCTAATTCAGGTTATCAATGATAAAAAATTAAAATTTTGTCCTCATTTCCTTAGAGTTACTGAGCTTTAGAAAAAGTCACAAGAACTTGAAGAGTTGCCTCAGAAATTTTTGGGATAGAGAGTAATTGTAGATCACAGATAAAGTCTTTGAGGAAAATGGCTCTTGGGGGGTAGTTGGAGTGATAACTCAGCACACTGCATTCTAGTCCTGCTATAGGACTTACCACAAGTCAGTTTATTTTTATGGACATTAATTTTGCCACCAATATAGTGCGAGATGCCGATACTAAATGATCTATAGGTTTCTTTGAAGCACTGATGTGTTAAATTTTTATAGAGAGAAATAGTGAACAGGAAAGAAACAAGAGTCAATGATACCAACTTGGTTGTCTCTCTGACATGCAAGTACATATATAATACTTATTTTTTCAATTATATTTCTTGAAAGATATAAACATGCCTCACGCACACGTATACACACACACACAAGCTAATCACAGATTGTGCAATCATCCTTACCTACGTATCATAGAACAGATGAGTAAAGGCCCCTTGGGAGAAAAGCACTGATATTGTTCTTTCACAGAAAATGCATGTAGTCTTTCCAGAGTGCTGGCACAATGCAAGACATCTACATAAACCGAGAAGCCTCCAGAATGACTGTATTAAGGATCAATTTTATAAATGTCATCATCCCACAGTTTAGGGTAATACAATAAATATATTAACTTTCCAGTTTTCCATAACTTAATCACCCCCTGGTTTTTTGGGTTAAAATCACTTCTTTGGTGATATGAAAAAAAGTATGTTGATATGTCCTCAAAGCAGAAATCAACTAAAAATCCCTCACAAAAGACCTATCTGATGTGATAAATGCTATATATACAAACACATCTACCATCCAAATAACATTATTTACAAGAAACTAAGGTTCAAATAGTATATCTACCCAAGTGTCACCTGGCTATATTCTAAAGTTATCAAACATTTTGCTTTTTTTTCTTCCCTAAGATACTGCACTAAAAGGAAAATAAATTATAATGGTGATGCTGACAATAATGGATGGATGGATGGATGGATGGATGGATGGATAAACAGATGATAAATAGATAGACCCAGTCACCAAACACTTTGTTTACATAATGCCATTTAGAACTATTTGGAGGTAACATCTTTTTGTTTTAACTTTTCTTTTAGGATCAAAAAAGGATTCAGACAAAGCTCACATGTACAGAAACTGAAACCGCACAGTTATACTGCTCCAAACATGATGTGTTTCTGTTTTGACTGAAATTTAATCTTTTAATCTAACATTTTAATTATCCTATATACCTGATCTGGACCTACTGCTGTGATCTTTGGAAAAACAAACAAAAACAAGCAAAATAAACAAACTTAAAAAATGTAAAATCTAGGGACACCTGGGTGGCTCAGCGGTTGAGCGTCTTCAGCTCAGGGGGTGATCCCGGAGACCCAGGATCGAGTCCTGCATGAGGCTCCCTGCAAGGAGCTTGCTTCTCCCTCTGCCTGTGTCTCTACCACTCTCTGTGTGTCTCTCTCATGAATATAAATAAAATAATTTAAAAATAAAATAAAATAAGTAAAATCCGACCCTGATGTGAGAAATCTGTTTGCATCTCTTGTTGTTTCTCTGCCCCCAAAATATGCACACACACAAAGAGACACACAGGAAGAAAAGCAAAGAGGCAAAAATGCCCACCAAATACATAGTCTTAGCAGAGCTGGCAATTTTCTCATGCTGGAGTGCTATCATCTGCCACAGATTTCTACCTCACCTGTCTCTCTGGATTTTGAGATATGCCATCCATTTGGACTTTCCTTCCCTCGGTGTCCTTCCTTAGCTAGGACCTCTTGGTTCCCCGATGATAACTAAACCCTCTCACTCAGTACTAACTTAGAATTGCATTTGCTATCAAATTTGAAATTTGAAATTTGAAACCCAGCAACCTGGGCTTGTTCATTTGTCTTAAGTTTATTCCAACACGTCTTAATGAAACATCCCTACTACATGATATTAGACTATGCTTGGAAGACCACAGATGCTGAGGGTATCCAGTCAGGCAAAATAATCAACCAACATTTTGTTGTTATTGTTCTTGTTCTTCCTTCTCTTCCTCTTTCCATTAAACAAAGTATCATTTTCATAAGTAGGAGTTGAAATAGGATAAAATCTGCACCTATGTCATAACAGAGACAACTAGAAGCAGTTCATATAGATTTTTATTTAATGTCAGTTAAGTTGTATCCTGGAAGAGCATGATTTTTAGCTATAGAACACACTGGAGTATTCATGTCATGAGGGTGAACATCCAGCCTAAATTATAATCACTTATGGCATCAACTGTCTTCTCTAGTAGAAGTCTAAAGGACAATGCAATTGAAATCATACTCACTCTGTTCCCAATCGATTGGTTTTCTCTCTCAAGAGGCAAATTACCTCAGAAGATAAAGTAAGTTTTTATTTGAATGCATGGATTTACCCACATAACCCCAGCACTGAGACATGCAATGCAGATTTTTGTGTCTCTCTCATAATCCTCATTATGTTGTCAGATTTTATTTTTCTAGTTATTGATTATAGCACCCATTAGTCCACAAGTGTCAACAGCATGTGCCAGAGATTATAATTTGGTGAAGTCATGTGATAGTGCAAAAACAAGCGGAAAACACCAAAAGGCTGAGAGGCAAGTGTGTGGTTCGTTCACTGCCGCATCCAAATTGCCTGGTATAGTATCTAACAAAATAAACTGATGAATGAATAAGTGAACTTCGGTGTTGGTATTTTTGTATTTTGTTCCTATTTTCAAATATGCTAAATGTGAAATTCTTTCTTTTTGCAACGCTTCCACCCCGCTTTGGTTGGAGGCTTGAGGATATACCAATTTTAGGCCTAGAAAAGGTTTATCAATAAATATTGAATGAATGGTGGCTCATAATTCTTAGACTGTACCCCTGATATGCTGTTCTCACTCAAGATATTCCTCTTAATCTGAATGATGCCCTTGGTCTCAGCTATTATGCCCATGCAGATAACTTTCAAATAAAGGTTTTCAAGATTCTCTCTGGCCTCCAAAGCTGTATGTAGTGCTGCCAACTTGCTATTATGACACTGGCTCCACAGATAATATTTTCAAAACCCACTTTGTTCATGCCCTCCATTCCTAACAACTGTGTTGTATTTCAGACCCTTGTCATTTGGCCTTTAGACTCTGGTCATTGTCTCTTGCTTCTGCTTTTTTTTTTTTTTAAATCCATCTTCTTTGAATTGATGACTCTTACAGTTGGTCAATTAACTGTCCTGTTGGCATTCCTTAGTTGTTCATAAGAATGTGTATTATATTTTGAAACTTTATCAAAATATAGAAGCTTCTTCACAATATATAACCATGTCTCCCTAAGCACTTCATCTTTGACTTGATAATTTGGCAATTCCCAGTGACTTTATGGTTTTTGAAGTATACTTGTATTTTTCTAGACAATTGAACATGAGAATCTCTCCATCTGGAATGCTCTTTTAAACTTATCTATGTAGTAAAATGCTTTTGTCTATTAAGTCTCATCTCAAATTCTTCCTCCTCTGGGAAGACTTGACTGACTCTAGGGAACATTGTTAGATTATAATTCTATACATCATGTGTATTTACCCAAACCTCTAAAATATAATAAGTTTAAGTAGAGATGGATGAATTTAGGGAGTCCTTGGATGAATGTATCTCTGCATTTTCCCCAGAAAATTTGGCATATAAATCCACATGTTCATACTTAAAAAATTTGCATGAAACTGTGCCAAGATTGAAATCAGAAAAAAAAAAATATTTGAAACTCAAATTGAGAGGATCACAGTCGCTGAGTTATAGAGCCAAAGGAATTAGCCAAGGGGAGAAACCAGAAAAGTCAAGTGAATAAATTAGCAGAAGGAGGCAAACACCGGGGGTTGTACACAAGTTGTGAACTTAACATTATCTAATGCTATTGCAAATATTGTCCCCTTCCTTATCTGTGTCTATTTGTTGAGAAATGTTCACATAGAGAGTGAGATACATAGCAAACAGATGCTTCCATTACATAACCATCTTCATGGTGGATTTTATAATCCGTAATTCATGTATTCCTCTCAAATAGAATATGAACTCCTTGTAAAAAGAGATGGCATTTTATTTATCATGTTAATTCTCTATTCATCCAAGATCTGAACCAGACTAAGTGGCAGTGAATGTTGGTTAAATTGATGAATGAAAAACTGTTATCAGATCACAAGAAAATCACCTAAATAACTGAATGACAGTACAGTAATAAGAACACTTCCTGGAAGGTTCTACTGAAATGTTTCCCTGATCTAGCTAAATTAGGGTGATGCTAGCTCCTCCCTCCTCCTACCTATGTCTCTGCATCTCTTCACCACATCTCACGTAAGCAGCATCCTAAGAGGCACTCCGTAAACTCTTAATGACTCTGGAGATGCATTCCCACAGAAGTGATGTTGTGAGAAGAATGATTTCATGCTGAATTGCACTCACTTCTGGCGGAGGCTTACACTATTCCTTTAAACAGTGGGCACTCCGAAACTGCAGCCAAGAAAGGAAGCAACTGCAGGGAGATTCCTCTCCCTGCTGATGATGGAAGAGTTTTCAGAATGAAGCTTATTGATCCTTGATAAGTGAATGTTGCAACTATGAATTCTCACTCCATGATATTGAAGTTTAAAGCTCATTCTAAAAGATGTTGCGCCTAACCCACTGACTCTATTGAAAAAATTAATGAGGCATCCCATCTCCTACTGATATATTCCTGGAAAAGGTTTTTTGTTGTTGTTTGTTTTTTTGTTTTTGTTTTTCCCCCCAGGATGTGAGCTCATTTTGAGAAAGCCACATTGTTACCTATCTCTTAGGGAAGGAGATCAAGTAGGCAATTCTCTTTAAGGATGGGACATGCCATGCTCCCACTTGCCAAAATAAATTGCTTGCTAATATTTCTGCTTTGAAATCTCTTTAGGTAGTTTTAGCTTTGAACTTAGCTATTATCAAAACTTAGAAGGTATATTATTGGTAATTACATTTTTTAAAAGCAAAAAGAGATGTGATTCATGATCATAGAATTTCATGTTGAAGAGAAGCCTCCAATATTACCTCGTGCTGTTGGGGTACGGGAATTCCTACCTAGACACTCCTCTGTGACACTTGGGTCAGGGTCCCACCACTGACCGGCGGTACTATAGCTGACTAAATCACAGCTGATCTGTGATTTTAGGCAAAATGGCCTTATTGCTGTAGATACAGACAAAATTTGTGGGCATACAGGTCAGTTTCGGTGACAGAAATGATCATATCTTCTGTGTAATCTCTCTGATTGAGATTTAACTGCTGTTTATTGAATGCTTATTGTATGGCAGGCACAAAGTTGATGCATTTCCGCACGGTTACATTTAACTTCCACAACCATTTTGGAAGTTTCTAATATTGTTCCCATTTTGAAAATGATGAAATTTAAGCAAAGATGATTGAAGCATTCTGCCTAAAATCACAAAGATGAAGTATCAGAAAAAGGACTAGGGACTAAGTTTCCTGATTGCAATCTTAATGTTATTTGCTATGCTCTCAGCACATGACCTCTATTAACTCTCTTTTTATTTGATAGGATTTAACATATCATGCTCAGCTCATGCCCAGTTATTTCTGTTCGTTATCTCTATTTTCCAAACTTTTTATCAAAAAATTTAATACATACCTCAAATATGTGCATATTATATATAATATATATAAGTATACACATATGTAATCTCATATTACAAACATTATTTTCCTCATTATTAAAACTAGGGGTCAGGAAGTTATCAACAGCATTTGTAAATAAAACTTTATTGAGACACAGCCACACATTCATTTATTTATTTTCTCTGTCTGCATTTGTCCTATAATGTTAGAGCTGAGTAGTTCCAATGGAGACTTGGAGACTTTATAGCTTGCAAAGCCTTTAGGCTTTAGGCTTTATTTATCATTGCTGCCTTTCCAGGATCTTTCCACCGAGTTGAGAATTCTGACCCTAAACACAGCCTCTGAATTGGTGTTACTTCACTTGTTTGGCTTCTTTGCTTGACTGTACCAAGATGGCCCTGGATAATAATGATATACTTTGCACATTTTAAATTAATGTATTATCTGAAATGTTTGCTCACATTGGTTTAAAACAAGGGAAATCATTCATTTCCCATGGAAAATCATTTTCATTCATGTATGTACATATAGGGATGCATTCACATGTACTTTAAAATGTTGATGAATCCTTTTTGGAAAAAGACTGGGTAGAAACAAATGCTTGCATATAAGGTCTTATCTATATAAGGATATAAATGCCTATCTATCTATCTATCTATCTATCTCTCTATCATCTATCTCGACCTCTGTATTTCAGCCATCTCTCAGGGTCCAGCTTCTATTCCAGCCATTGCTGCAAAAACAAGCTTTGTAAGTTAGAGTTGTTTGTCTCAGCTAAACTATATTTCTCTCTCTTACTGTCCTAGGATTTCTCTAATGTCAAAGTATGGACTATCTGGAGGAACCTAACCCCATGAATGTACAAACTTGGAAGATCAAAGGCAATAACAATCCATGCTCAATTCTGGACTAATGTGTTAGAAGAACTGGGTACTACCTTTTTTGTCCTCAGGATGGACAATGCTGAGGTGCATTCCACATGAGTCTTTAAATGTTCTCAGAAATAGAGGTTTAGGTGCGTAGCTATAATGATGACCAGTTTGATGATGTACCTTTAAATTGGCTTTTCTTTCTTCCTTATTTTCCCTAATTCCTTATTACTAATCTCTATGATCATTTCTGAAAATAAACTAACTATATACACACCCACTCAGTCACACAGGAAATGGAACAGTATATGCACCTACGTTGCATATAGTTAATTGAAATACACTTCCAGCAATTTCCCTTTACTGTGACCATAGTATCCTTTAATATGCATGTATTCTTGCATGGCAGTTGGATGAGCCATTTGAATCTTTTTCAAAATAGCATTTTAGAAAATAGCCATTAAATATCCAAATTTGCCACTGAAAATAAAAACCATGTTCAATTCCCAGCATATACAGTATTAAATAGATTAAATGTCATGTGTGTGTTGGTAGAGGTGGGTGAGGGTAAGTACTCACAAGCATGCACATACACCACAGCATAACACGAAATGCATTTTCAGTTATATGCTTATTCTTGCATACATTAAAAATACTATAATTCCACGTTGTATAATAAGATATTTTGTCATAATATGTGAAATAAAATCAATTGAAACATACATAGATTAGATAGATAGATAGATAGATAGATAGATGAATGACATATAACACTGGATAAAACACAAAACAAATTTAAAATAGAACAAAATACTAATATAAAAACAGTGATACACTTGACTAAGCCTATGTGATTAGATTTATATATTAGAATTTTATTTTTAAAACTTTTGTTGCTAGGTTCACATACTTTAAAAATTGTTACTATTGTTCATCATTTTTTAGAGAGAGAAATAAAGGTAATATAAAATACACTGTGCTATAAAGTAGCTGTTTTGTGGTAATATTAAAGTCCCTTCTAGTTGCCCACTGTCTCCTATCAGTGAAGACTAAGATGGTATTTATCAGTCATGTGTAAATACAACTGGCATTGCCAAGCATAATAGACAATAGTTTCTACCCAAGTTTAGAGAAGACACAGGTATGTTCCTCAAAATGATGTTTCTTATACTCACCTTCCATAAAATCTGATGTTGTAGTATTATATCTTTACTCTGTGTAAGTATTTTCATGTCAGACCCAGAAATTATGTCTACCACTGCTATAAAATCTGTCCTTGGTCCACAAAAGAGAAGCTTCTGGAGAAAATATGGTTCTCCAACACGGGTTAGTGTGATGGACAGATTACAGAGCCCAGAATGAGATCTCTCATAAGTCTATGTCTGGAGTGTATGAATGTGTGTGCATCCTTCTCTGACCCTCTGTCTCAATTTCAGTGGGTTAGTTTTCTATTGCTGCTGTAACAAATTACCACAAAATTGGTGGTTTAAAACAATATAAATTTATTATCATACAGTTATGAAAGTCAAAAGTCAGACACAGATCTCATTGGGTTAAAATCAACGTTATTAAGAAGATTACATTCCTTTCTGGAAACTCTGTGACAGAAGTGTTTTCCTAAACTATTTTATTTTCTAGAGGACATCCACATACCTTGGCTTCTTGGATCCCATGGTCTATATTAAAGTCAGTAACATAGCATCTCTCTCACCATTCTTCCATAGTAACACCTCCCTCTGACCACAGCTGGGGAAAGTTCTCCACTTTTAAAAACTCATGTAATTACATTGAGTTCACTGACCCATGTAATTAGAGATCTCACCCAGGAGAATTTTCCCAGGTCATGGTCCACAATTGTAATCACTTTGAATAAGTCATTTTTGTCATGTAAAGTAACATAGTAACAGGATATGTAGATTAGAATGTAAATATCTTTGGTGAGGGGGGCATGATTCTACTTACCTCACTCTGTGCTGAGATTTAAAATATTTGTTTCCAGTCAGCTGGGAAGATGGTGGAGTAGGAGGACCCTATGCTTGCCTTGTCCCACAAATGCAACTAGCTAACACCCATATCAGTGTATATAACTCAGAAAATGTCCTGAAGACTGGCAGGACAAACCCCACAACTAAAGGCAGGGAAGGAGTCACATCAAAGAAGGAAGGAAGGGCAAAAACATTGCCTAAGAATGGGACATACTGTGGCCATCCATGGTAGGGAGGGGGCCAATGGCATGAAGAAGGACAGAAAACAGACTTTCACACTGGGAAGCCCATAACTGGGGAGGATTAATGGCCATAGTACATACCTTTGAAACTGAGAGTGACCAAATTTCATGTGTTCTTAAAACCAGTGGAACTTAAAACCTGGAATTTTAAAAATCAGTGAACTCATTTCTGGGAGAGCCTAGACTGCATTAGGAATCAGAGATCTCACCCTCAAAGAGACAGAATGGTGAACAACCTGTAGATATAGCACAGAACCAGCAGTTTGAAAAATACTAGGGCAGATGGAAGGGAAAGTAATTTGCTCATCTCAGAATGCTGCCCAGGGAGACAGGGCTCATGAGAAGACACCCTCCCGGAACAAAGAAGGGGGCAGGCACCATTTCCCTCCACTGTCCCCACACTCTGCGTAAACACCTTCAGGAACCAGAACAGCACCAACACTCCTTATCTAACTTGCTTGCACCAAACCCCTCTACCCACACTTTGTGGGATCTGCCTTCCCAGCCATACTCTCCACAGTCCTGGCATTTCAGACCCCTTCCTAGACGACTTGCACAACCATGCCAACACCACATCTCCTTACTTGTGCATTTTGCCAGACCTCAGTTCTGGTGGCAGCAGGTGCAGTTCTTGTTTTGCAAGCAGATCACTGCACACATCACTGCCCATAATAGGAAAGGAGAGCCTCTGCAGAGAACTGGACCGAAGGAAAAAGAGGCCAAGACTCAACAGCAGAGTATATGCAACACATATGAGACACTCCCTGAAGCACCAGGCTATGGGGAACAAGGGACACTGCATTGCAGGGCACTAAAGAACCTCTTCTTCATTAGGCTGCTACTATTAAGAGCAAGAGAAAGAGCTGACTTTCCTAACACAAAGAAACAGACAAAATGAAGAGATAGAGAAATATCTCCCAGATGAAAGAACAGGACTGAATCACAGCAAGAGACAAGGTGAAACAAATGAATATGCCTGATAAAGAATTTAAAGTAATGTTCATGGGACGCCTGGTGGCTCAGTGGTTGAGCATCTGCTTTTGGCTCAGGTCGTGATCCTGGAGTCCCGGGATCAAGTCCCACATTGGGCTCCCTGCATGGAGCCTGCTTCTCCCTCTGCCTGTGTCTCTGCCTCTCTCTGTGTTTCTCATGAATAAATAAATAAAATCTTTAGAAATAAATAAATAAAGTAATGTTCATGAAGATACTCGCTGGACTGGAGAAAGATTAGATGACATAAGTGAAACCTTTAACACAAAAATGGAAAGGACCAATCAGAGATCAAGAACATAATAAATGAAATTAAAAATAAACTTGATGGAATAAATAGCAGCTAAGCTGAAGCAGAGGTACAAATTAATGATCTAAAAGACATAGTAATGGAAAGTAACCAAGCTGAGCAAATAGCTGAAAGAAAATTATGCAAATTGAGAACCGTCTTAGGAACTCAGTGACTCCATCAAGCATAAGTTGTACAATATAGGGATCTCAGAAGAAGACAGAAATAAGGGACAGAAAATCTATTTGAAGAAATAATAGCTGAAGATTTCCCTAATCTGGAGAAGAAAACAGATATCCTGATCTAGGAGGCACAAATATGCCTCCCCCTCAAACAAAACAAAACAAAACAAAAACAAACAAACAAAAAAAAACAAGGTCCACACCAAGATATACAGTAATTAAAATGGCAAAATACAGTGATAGTGAATGAAATACTCATTTATATGAAAGCATTAAGAGAAATAAAGACAGCTACATAGAAAAGAAACCGCATAAGTCTATCTGTGGATTTTTCATCCAAAACTTTGCAGACCAGGAATGCCTGGATAGCTCAGTGGTTGAGCATCTGCCTTCAGCCCAGAGTGTGATCCTGTCCCGGGATCGAGTCCTAGATTGGACTCCCTACAGGGAGCCTGCTTCTCCCTCTGCCTGTGTCTCTGCCTCTCCCTGTGTGTCTCTCATGAATAAATAAATAAAATCTTTAAAAAAAAAAAAAAAAGGAAAAGGGAAAAAGAAGAAACTTTGCAGACCAGAAGTGAGTGTGTCATGACATATTCCAAATGCTGAAATGGAAAAGTTTGTAGCTAAGGATATTCTATCCAGCCAGGGTATCATTCAGAATAGAAGGAGAGATAAAGAGTTTCTCATATAAACAAAAACTAAAGGAGTTCATAACCACTAAACCAGCACAAGAGATATCAAAGGAAGGTTAATTGAGTGGAAAGGAAAAACTATGAGGATGAAGAGTAAAAGGCAAAAGAGAAGAAAAAGAAAAAAAAACAAGAAAACACACACACAAACACAAAAACAGTAAAAATAAATATTTCAGTAAAAATCAGTCAAGGGATTCAAACAAATGAAAGGATGTAAAATATGATACCACATATATAAAAGGTAGTGAAGGGAGAGGAGGAAAGAATGGGCTCAAACTTAAGAGACCATCAACTCAAAATAGACTGCTATATGCAGAAAATGTTGTATACAAATCTGATAGTTGGGAATCCCTGGGTGGCTCAGCGGTTTAGAGCCGCCTTGGGCCCAGGGCGTGATCCTGGAGACCCCGGATCGAGTCCCACGTCAGGCTACCTGCATGGAGCCTGCTTCTCCCTCTGCCTGTGTCTCTGCCTCTCTCTCTCTCTCTCTGTGTCTTTCTGGTCTTTCATGAATAAATAAATAAAATCTTAAAAAAAAAATCTGATAGTATCCACAAATCAAAGCCAGTAATAGATACGCAAAGAATAATGAGACAGGAATCCAAGTATATCACTAAAGGAAGCTAGCAAATCATAAGAGTACAAGAACAAATCAGAGTAAATCTTTAGAAATGTCCACAAAACAAATAGAAAAATGGTAATAAGTACATATCTATCAGTAATTACTAAGAATGTAATTGTAAAAAAAAAAAACAAAAAAAATAAAAATAAATAAAAAAAAAAAAAAAAAAAAGAATGTAATTGTAGTAAATGTTTCAAAAAAAAGACAAAGGGTGACAGAGTGGATAAAAACACCACACCCATCTATATGCTGCCAACAAGATATTCATTTCAGGCCAAAAGACATCTGTAAAATGAAAGTGTGGGGATGGAGAAAAAATTATCATGTAAGAGATTTAACAGATATATTCAGAACATTCCATCCTAAAACAGCATAATACAGATCCCTTACAAGTGCACATGGAACATTCTCTAGATTACCTACTAGGCTACAAAACAAGCCTCAACAAATTCCAAAAAACTGAATCATAGCAGGCATCTTTTCTGACCACAATGTTATGAAACTACAAATGAACTACAAGGAAAAAAAAGGCACAAATACATGGAGATTAAATAACATGCTATAAAACAATGAATAGCTCAACCAAGAAATTAAAGAAAAAATGAAAAATTACATGCAAACAAATAAAAATAAAAACACAACTGTCCAAAATATATGAGATGCAGCAAATGTGGTTCTAAGAGGGAAGTTTTTAACAATATAGGCCTATTTCAAGAAGCAAGAGAAATCTCAAGTAAATAACCTAACTTCACACCTAAAGGAGCTAGAAAAAACAAACAAACAAAACCACCAAAACCCCAAACGCAGCAAAAGGAAGGAAATCATAAAGAATAGAGCAGAAATAAATATATAGACATTAAAAACAAAAACAGTATATCAATGAAACCAAGACCTGGTTCTTTGAAAAGATCAACAAAATTGTTAAACCTCTAGGAAGACTCATTTAGAAAGAGAGACAGGGACGCCTGGGTGGCTCAGCAGTTGAGCATCTGTCTTTGGCTCAGGGTGTGCTCCCGGGGTCCGGGAGTCCCGGATCAGGCTCCTTGTGGGGAGCCTGCTTCTCCTTCTGCCTGTGTCTCTGACTCTGTCTGTGTGACTCTCATGAATAAATAAATAAAACATTGAAAAAAAAAAGAAATAGAGAGACACACACAGAAATGGAGACAAAGAGGAATCCAAATAAGTGAAATAACTGATGAAAGAGGAAAAATAACAACCAACATCACAGAAAGACAATCATAACAGATTATTATGAAAACCTACACGTAACAACCTCAGACAACCTAGAAGAAATAGATAAATTCCTAGAAATGTATAACCTACTAAAACTAAAGCAGGAAGGAATAGTAAATTTGAACAGACTGATTGCCAGCAATGAAATGGAATCAGTAATCCAAAAACTCCCAAAGAACAAAACTCCAGGATCAGATGGCCTCACAGGGAATTCTACCAAAAATTTAAAGAAGAGTCAATATCTATTCTTCTGTATCTATTCCAAAAATTATAAGAGGAAGGGAAACTTCAATTTCATTCTCTAAGGCCAGTATTACCTGGATAACAAAACCAGATAAAGATATCACACACAAAAAAAGGTGAAGTAAAGGCCAACATCTCTCATGAATATAGATGCAAAGATCCTCAACAAAACATTAGCAAACCAAATCCAAAAACATATTAAATCATACACTACGTTCAAGTCAGATTTATTCCTGGGCTACAAGGGTGGTTCAATATTCACAAAACAATCAATCAAGGTAACACATCACATCAATTAGAAAAAGGATTAAAACCATATGTTCATTCCAAAAGATGCAGGAAAAGCATGTGACAAAGTACCACATCCATTCATGATAAAAACCCTATGCAAGATTGGTCTAGAGGGGATATATCTTGACATATTAAAGCCTTATATGAAAAACCCAAAGCCAATATCACACTCAGTGGTGAATAACTGAAAGCTGTTCCTGTAAGGTCAGAAAAAATGACAAGAGTGACCACTCTCACCACTTTTACTCAACAAAGTCCTGGAAGTCCTAACCATACCAATCAGACAAGAAAAAGAAGTAAAAGGAGTCCAAATGGTAAGGAAAAAATGAAACTCTCACTATATTATATGACATGATACTATGTATAGGAAAGTCTGAAGATTCCACAAAAAACTGCTAAAACTGGCAAAAGAATCCAGTAAAGTCACAGGATATGAAATCAATGTACAGAAATCAGTTGCATTTTATACACTAATAATGAATTAGCAGAAAATTAAATTAAGAAAACAATCTCCTTTACAATTGCACCAAAAACAATAAAATATCTAAGGGATTAATCAAAATGGTGAAAGACCTGTACTCTGAAAACCATAAAACACTCATGAAAGAAGTGTCTATACCACCCAAAGCAGGCAACAAACTCTCTGACGTCTGCTGTAGCAATATTTTTAAATGTCTCCTGGCAAGGGACATAAAAGCAAACTACTGGGCCTGGGTGGCTCAGAGGTTGAGCGTCTGACTTCAGCTCAGGGCATGATCCTGGAGTCCTACATCGGGCTCCCTGCATGGACCTGCTTCTCACTCTGCCTGTGTCTCTGCTTCTCTCTCTCTGTGTCTCATGAATAAATAAATAAAATTAAAAAAAAAAAAGAAACTACTGGGACTATATCAAAATGAAAAGCTTCTGCACAGTGAAGAAAACAATCTACAAAACAAAAAGGCAACCTACTGAACGGGAGAAGATATTTGTAAATGACATATTAAGAAAGGGTTAGTATGCAAAGTATATAAAGAACTTATACAACTGCACACCTCAAAAACAAATTACTCAATTAAAAAATAAAAAATGGGCAGAAGACATGAACAAACATTTCCTCAGAGAAGACATGCAGATGGCTGACAGACACATGCAAAGATGCTCAATATCACTCATCATCAGGGAAATGCGAATCAAAACTACGAGAGATATCACCTTGCACTGGTCAGAATGGCTAAAATCAAAAACACAAATAGGTACTGGCAAGGACTGGAGAGAAGGGAACCTCATACAGTGTTGGTGGGAATGCAAATAGGTGCAGCCACTCTGTAAAACATTACAGAGGTTTGTCAAAAAAATTTAAAAAAAGAGAACTACTCTACGATCTAGTAATTGTACTACTGGGTGTTTCCCAAAGAGTATAAGAACACTAATTCAAAGGATACATGCACCCTTATGTTCATAGAAGCATAATTTATGGCCAAACTATGGAAGCAGGCCAAGTATCCATTGGTTGGCGAATGGATAAAAATATGGCATATACACCCACCCACACCCACACACCCACACCCACACACACACACAATTATCAGATTATTTCGCAGCTGTAAAACAAAGATATCTTGCCATTTGCAACAACATGGATGGAGCTTGGAGCTTGAAATTATAATGCTAAGCAAAATAAGTAGAAAAATACAAATACCATATGATCTCATGCATATGTGGAATTTAAGAAACAAAACAAAGGGGGCAGCTGGGTGACTCAGTGGTTGAGCCGCTGCTTTTGGCTCAGGTCGTGATCCTGGAGTCCCGGGATTGAGTTCCACATTGGGCTCCCCATGGGAGCCTGCTTCTCCCTCTCCCTGTGTCTCTGCCTCTCTGTGTCTCTCATGGATAAATAAATAAATAAATAAATAAATAAATAAATAAATAAATAATAAAGTCTTAAAAAAAGTAAACAAACAAAACAAAAGACCAAAGGAAAATAAGACAGAGAGAAAAAGGGAGTGAGAAATCAAGAAAGTGACTTTAAACTAAGAAGAACATACTGATGGTTACCAGAGAGGAAGTGGATGAGGGGATGGGGGAAGTAGGGAATATGGATTAAGGAGTAAATTTATAATGATAAAAATAAATAAATAGGAAAAAAAGAATGAAAGAAAGGATGGAAGACATAATGCATGAAAAACTAAAAACCAACCACGTGCTCTATAGTAAGTCATCCCTTGTTGAAACACAATGCCAGTAATAAAGGCTGATTTAGTTATTTCATGCATAAAATAAAGTAAAATAGTACTTGTATCATAGAACTACAAGATTGATTCAATAAGAAGACATGGGTAAAGTTAAATGCACACATACATAATTAATATCTGCCTATTACCTATGAGTTTACACACCTGCTTTGTTTAGGTACTTTTGTCACTGAATATGTCATGGCTTTTGTTCAAACACCCGAATCACAAGACATAGTAAA
Organism: Canis lupus familiaris; assembly: GCF_011100685.1. Taxonomy (NCBI): domain Eukaryota; kingdom Metazoa; phylum Chordata; class Mammalia; order Carnivora; family Canidae; genus Canis; species Canis lupus. Next base: position 85,699,733 of record NC_049226.1, on the reverse strand, counting down.
ATGGGGATTTTAAGCTATTAAGTTTGAACGTAATTTATTTCATGCAATTGATAGTTATGTAAGATTGAAGGCAAGGATGATCTTGAACTCCTAAGCAATTCATGGAAAGTGATGGAGTATAAGGCAGGATTTCAGGCTATGATTCAAGTTAGATGGAAATTGGGAGTAACAAGATCATACATTCTCAAAAGGGAAGATTGAGGGATGTCTGGGTGGCTCAGTGGTTTAGCACCACATTCAGCCCAGGGCGTGATCCCGGGTCCCAGGATCAAATCCCACATCGGGCTCCCTGCGTGGAGCCTGCTTCTCCTTCCTCTGCCTGTGCCTCTGCCTCTCTCTGTGTCTCTCATGAATAAATAAATAAAATCATTTTTTTTAATGGAAATATTGAGTCCTAAGTTTTATATTTAGTTTTAAGAAATTCTGGCTCTTTGAGATTTCAACATAGCAAGGACATATATGTGCTATGTGAGCTTTGTTTACATATTAGCTAGGAGGATAGTAGCCTGAAAGGAGGGAAGGAAGGAAGCAAGCAAGCAAGGAAGAAAGGGCAGGGGCAGGAAAGGATGGAAGGAAAGTCAGATAGATGCTTAGGTTGAGAAACAAATAAGGAGGTAGGCCAAATGAACTATGATCTAAATAATCAGTTTTCTACTGGCTGAAAGGGTCAGTTCTTGGAATCTGTCTTCTAGCAGACTTTTAAATCATCAAGATGTACAGGATGTCATTAAAACTTTATAGAAAGTGTGGTGCCTCTCAAGGACTGCACAGATGCTTTCAGGTAAATGACTTTTGTGTATTTAACTGTTTTCTAACGTCAATGCTAACTTATCTCACAGGACATTATAGAACATGGTTTGGAAACACCACCACTAACTACCCCCAAGACTCTCAACTACAGCACATGCTTGTCCTTTGCATTAGAATCCTTCGTTACCTGTACCTTTTCTTCCTTACAATGAACTCATATGCTGTCAGTAAGAGTTAGTTTAGCATGGAGCGCTGGATCATGAGCTCATTTTGCCTGGATCCAAATCCTGCTCCTGGCTCTTAGTGGCAGTGAGACACTGACAAAGTCACTTAACCTCTCTTGGTCTCTGTTTATTACTTAATGCGTTAAAAATTGCATTGATTATTTAGGATTCACGGTTATTATAAGGAATTAGGCAGTTCATGTACGTGAAGCAATTAGAAGAGTACCAGGCATGTAGTATGAACTCAACACATACTCAAGACCATCAGACGCAACTCCAATGCTTCTTTGAGGATTTCTTAGAACCCTCAAGTCAGCTTCATTCCCTCATCATATCTTTTACCATAGCACATTTTGAAACATCGGTCATTTTGCGATATTATTGTCTCTCTGGCTAGAGACTAAATCCTTGAAATGAAGACTCACTTCATTATTGCTATATTCTTGGTGGCTCGCAAATTCGGGAAACAGATTTGGTGCTCACAAAACAGAATCCAAGTGAATGAATAAATTATTTAATACATCCATCAATGAATTTGAGCTGATTATGTGGGGATTTTTTCATTTTTTCAACAAAAACTCCCCCTTCTCTCTATATATAAATATGTGAAAAAAATATGTGGATACACATATATAATATATAATCTACATAGATATATATATTATATATATAAATATATATATTTCATTATAAAAGTTAATATAAGGGCAGAAAGCATTAGTTGAAAAAACGGAGGAGCTGAAATCATACAGAGCAGGATTAAAACAATCTTTGGCACCAAGAACTTGCCGTTTGACCTTCAAAAAGTAACTTAACCAACTGGAGTCTCTTATCTACCTACATTGCATTGACATGAAAATTCATATAAAATGTATAAAGGACCCACCACCTTCGAGATACCTAATAGCTAACAGCTATTGTATTGGCATTGCCAAAGGTTATAGGCTTGGCTACTCATAGGGCACATTATGGATTCTTCGGAATAAACAATCTTGCCTAGACAGAGCTACATTATTATTCTGTTTTTTAAACAAAAGTAGTGAAGTAATTTAGTGCCTTGCAGATAAGCTCAACTTTCATATATTGTTACCTGAGGCCAGGGAAAATATCAGTGGGAAAGCAACTGGTAGAAATAGATAGGGCTATTTGCTTTTTAAGTGTCTCTGGGCCTGTGAAATGATAGTTCTACAGGCAGATTTCCCAAAGCCCATGAGAGGATTACTGCTCTGCTGGAGTCTTTTACCTGTACACTAAAACAGCCAGAGTAGCTTCTTTATATGAGAAGTCTTAAATTTGTCCATTTGCTCCAAGAGATCAGTAAATCCCAGTTTCTGATTTTATTCTAAGTACTCATTTGCCACTAACATAAAATCAAAAGTTTTACTCTCAAAGAAGAAATCATCATCGTAACAGATGTTACATGTGCAGTGGTGCCAACAAAGCCACGTTAAGCATTTTATTTAATCCATGCAAAGACCTTATGACTTAGATTCTATTATCGTTGGCATCATTTTATAGAAGAGGATTCCTAAATTTGGAATAGTAGATTAATATTCACAGCAAATAAAGGGTAGAAAGGAGATTTAAGCTCAGATTTTCCAGCTCCAAGATCTTGTTCTTTCCTTGAATCACACTTTCAAAAATATTAAGTAATTAATTGTCACAAGTTAGCAGGAAAGAGCTAGACTGGGCATTGAACTATGTGAGCTAAGTGGTCTTACTTTAATTGTACAGTGAAAGGACATGTGATCAGAGGGTGGCAGGAGCAAAAGTCCACAGGATAAGTACAATTCTTGAGGCTGAAAATTAGGGTTGTGTTTGGTGTAATCCAGGTATCACTGGCCCACATTTATCAATTCTTAGCTGTGATCTATGTGTCTGTACCACACTGTCTTGATGATCACAGCTTTGTAATATAGCTTGAAGCCAGGCATTGTGACGCCCCCAGCTTTGTTTTTTTCTCTTTCAACACTTCCCTGGCTATTCAGAGTTTTTTTCTGGTTCCATACTAATCTTAGGATTATTTGTTCCAACTCTGTGAAAAATTTCCATGGTATTTTGATAGGTATTGCATTGAATGTGTAGATTGTTCTGGGCAGCATAGACATTTTTACAATATTAATTCTTCCAATTCATGAGCATGGAATGTTTTTCCATCTCTTTGTGTCTTCCTCAATTTCTCTCATAAGTGTTCTGTAGTTTTTAGGGTATATAGATCCTTTACCTCTTTGGTTAGGTTTCTTCCTAGGTATCTTATGCTTAGAGTGCAATTGTAAATGAGACTGATTCCTTAAGTTCTCTTTCTTCAGTCTCATTGTTAGTGTATAGAAATGCAACTGATTTCTGGGCATTGATTTAGTATCCTGCCACACTGTCGAATTGCTGTCTGGCAATTTTGGGGTGGTTGTGGGTTATCCACATAATGTATCATGTCATCTGCTAAGAGTGAGTTCGACTTCTTTGCCAATTTGAATGCTTTTTATTTCTTTAGGGTGTCTGATTGGTGAGGCTAGGATGTCTAGTACTATGTTGAACAGCAGTGGTGAGAGTGGGCATCCCTGTTGTGTTCCTGACTTTAGGGAAAAAGCTCTTAGTTTTTCCCCTTTGAGAGTGATATTCATTATGGCTTTTCATAGATTTATTTTTACGATATTGAGGTATGTTCCCTCTGTTCCTACAATTTGAAGAGTTTTAATCAAGAAAGGATGCTGTACTTTTGTCCAATGATTTTTCTGCATCAATTAAGAAGGTCATAAATTCTTGTCTTTTCTTTTATTAATGTGATCTATCACGTTGATTGATTTGGGAATGTTGTAAGTTGGTACAGCCACTCTGGAAAACAGTATGAAGGTTCCTCAAGAACTTAAAAATAGAGCTACCCTAGAACCCAGCAATTGCACTACTGGGTATTTACCCCAAAAATATATATTAGTGAAATGCAGGGGCACCTGCACCCCAATGTTCATAGCAGCAATGTCCACAATAGCCAAAATGTGGAAGGAGCTGAGAAATCCTTCAACAGATGAATGGATAAAGAAGATGTGAGATAGATATAGATATAGAATGGAATATTACATATAATATATTAATATATAATGGAATGTTATATATATTATATAATATGTAATATAATATAATGGAATATTACTGAGCCATCAGAAAGGATGAGTATCTACCATTTACCTTGATGTGGATGGAACTGGAGAGTATAATGCTAAGTGAAATAAGTGAATTAAAGAAAGACAATTATTATATGTTTCATGCATATGTGGAATATAAGAAATAGTGCAAGGGACCAAAAGAGAAGGAGAGGAAGCTGAATGGGGAAAAATTAGACAGGAAGACAAACCATGAGAGGCTCTTAACTCTGGGAAACAAGCTGAGGGTTGCTCAAGGGGAGGGGGGGGAATGAGGTAGCTAGGTGACAGGGATCAAGCAGGGCACATGATGTGATGAGCACTGGGTGTTAGACTAGATATTGGAAAATTGAACTTAAATTTAAAAAATAAAATAAAGAAGCACAGTTTTCTCAACTTACTCTTTTTAATTTTTTTTTATTATATTTTTTCATTCTGTTCTCTTATTTGGGATTTTCTAGAAGAATATCCTTTAAACATTTTTTTTTTAATTTAATTCATTACTTCAGAAGAATAACTGTTTCAGGGAACCTGGGTGGCTCTGTTGGTTAAGTATCCAACTCTTGATTTCAGCTCAGGTCATGATCTCATGGTTGTGAGATTGAGTCCCAGGTCAAGCTCTGTGCTGGGTGTGGAGGCTGCTTAAGATTCTCTCTCTCCCTCTCCCTCTCCCTCCTCTTTACCCCACTTGCACTGTCTCTCTCTCTCTCTCCCAAAAACAAAACATATGAAACTATATATATATATATATATATATATATATATATATATATATATATTCCTTCCCTGGAACACAGGAAAGCTTGGCATCATTTGTTTATCTAACAGATACTGTTGATTGACATTTGGTCATTTACTACTTAGAATATTTAAAAGATTATTTCTCCCCTTCTTTAGGATTCACAGAACTTGTGTTCACTTAGTTAATGCATACTTCAGTAAGCCTACCATTGCTACATGGGGCAAACAAATTTAAATGGTATCATAGCATCTGGGGGATGTGAACCAGCCATTTCAAATGTATAAATTGGGGTGTCAACAAAACATTTGTGTTGGCATCAGTGGAGGCTAGAAACAGCCTGGTATTTTTAAGGAATTTAGAATTTCACAAATGAGATTTTAAAAAGATAAAGAGTAAACTCACAGAGTCAAGCATAAAGTGCCTTGAAAAATATGTAAACAGATTGTGATGCATACAATTTAAAAGACTTTCACATGGGGACAACACAGCTAAAATTATACAATAAAATATATGTGCCAGGTAGTTCCAGATCCCAGGCTAGCCCTTCTATTGTGAGACCTGTAGAACTGAACAAGATCTACGAGGTGACCTTTCTCAGGCTCAGGCGGTTGGCAGGGCAACCATGTTGTGTCTGAGAAAAGGAGAGCTCACAAGGTGAGTCCCATTGCTCAGATATATGTCTAGAGAAAATTTCTCATCAGAAATCTGAGCAGATCACAGCTGTCTCCTGAACTGAGGAAGTGGAAATTTCAGATAAGGGCAGCTGAGCCTGCAAGGTGAAGCATCAGAGAAAGGCCTCAGAAGTCCATGTGGGATGTCTTGCTCATTTGTGGCTGAGGGCTTGATTGAATATTTGCAGGTAGGACCACCTTAGGTTAATCAGAAAGCATCTGCGATGAGGCCGAAAGCAGGAAGGGATGGAAGAGACAGTGCATAGGGAGGGGTAGTGTCTGAGGACTTAGAGTTCCAGCCCCATCAGAATGGAGAAATTTCATTATCTTATTCTCAACTATTTAGGATACACTTAGTATACAATAAAGGCTGTGTCTTAGGAGCAAAGACCACACACAGAAAGAGAAACCCATACAAGTTCCAAATGATCAGATCAAAGCTGAACGTATCATTCCACTCCTAGATATTTACCTAAATGAAATAAAAACGCACACCCACTCAAAGATTTGTATACAATTGTTTATAGAAGCTGTATTAGTAATGGTTCCAAACTGGAAAGAATCCAGTCATCTATCACCGGGTGAATGGATAAATAAATTATGGTATATTCATACAATGACATAGTACTTGTTCAGAAAAAAAGAAGAAGAAAGAAAGAAAGAAAGAAAGAAAGAAAGAAAGAAAGAAAGAAAGAAAGAAAGAAAGAAAGAAAAGAAAGAAAGCTACTAAACCAGACAAAATGGACAAATTCTCAAAACCATTATGCAAAGTAAAACAAGCAAAACACAAGAGTAAACACCATTTGATCCACTTACGTGGAACTTCAGAGAAGATCAAGTAATATGCAGAGACAAAAAGAAGATCATCGGTTTACTAGATTTATTTATTTTTTAGAGTGTGAGTGTATTGAATGCACGGACTCAAAATTATTTTCCATAGTTGAAGAGGTGTTAAATATCTTGATTGAGGTGGTGAAAACATGGGTGCTACGGAAAATTCATATGCTGAACGTAACCCCTGATGTCACTGTATTTAGTGGTAGAGCCGCAAGAAGCAAGTGAAGGTCAAGAAGTCCACTGGGTGGCACTTCTTGGTAGAAAGAGTGAAGAAAACAGCAGAGAGCTCACTCTTCCTTTTCACCACATGAGATCACAGCGGGAGGGCAACCAGCAGCGAGCCAGGGAGAGGGCTCTTACCGGAAACCAGACAGACCAGAACCTTAATCTTTAACGTCTAGCTCCAGAGTGTGAGAAAAGAAATTTCTATTTTTTTAAGTCATCCAATCTATAGTCCTTTTGTTATAGCAACTCAAGTTGACTAATACAATTGGTATTTACATGTATTAACACTTAGTAACTGCTATATTTAAACATGTGTAGAATTTGTTATATATATCAATTATATTTCCATAAAGTTGATCAGAAATATTATTGAGGCAGCACACAGAGAGGAATGTAGTTGACTGAGGAAGACGGATGGATGCAAATAAAAGGCAGGATGCATACTGTCTGTACACAAGTCCAAGGAACTTGGGAATACCAAACAAAACATTAAAAAAAAAAAAAAAAAGACTGAAACCTAAGCCGAGCTTTTGGGAGACAGAGGAAAATGGGCTAAAAAATGGCCATATTATCCGAAAGTTAAAATGAACACATTTTGAAGTTTGATAGATTGTGTTGTGATGACAAAGATGGATAGGTTTTGGGTAATGTCCAAGTTTCTGGATTAAGTTGCTAGGTGAATGATGATATTTATTGTAAAACAGGGAACCATGTAACATGCAGATTGGGAAGAAGGATGTATTTCTTTCGGGTATGATAGGTTGAATTGTCATGTGGACATTCAAAAGGAGATACATCTATCTTACAAGATACAGAGCTCTGAATTTCCGAATGAGCTCATACTTACCTATAAATTAGAATCATTAGCATAAAAATGAGAATTACAACCATAAGAGTAGCTGAGATCACTCAGTTAGAAATGTTAGAGAAAAGAGATTATCTGAGAATACATAAAAATATGAATATTTAAGAGACAGGCAGAGGAAGTGAAGTAAATGAAAAAAGACAGATAAAAGAGTGAATAAAGAAAAGTGGTGTCACAGAAGTCAAAGGAATAGAGAATTTTGAGGAGGGCAGCATCAATAATGTCAACTGCAGCTGAAAAGCCTAGTAAAAGAGTCCATTTAGGTCTGAAGCACATTTATTGGATTTGGCACCAAGGACCAGCACTGGCCCGGGGTGAGAGAAAGAAATCTTGGCCTAAAAGCTCGATGATCTGCATTCACACCCAGTCTCCAGGGACACACAGCCAATTCCCCTACCTCTATGTGCCTGAACACCACTCTTTACCAAATGGGACAATAAAAAAAAAGGTTGTTGGAAGATGAATTACAACAAGTGTGGAAACAACTTCTTACTTCTAGTATTTTCCCCCAAAGAAGCTATTGTATATTTTACTGTACTTTGTGAAGAAAGAATAATATATCAGAAATATAATTATTCTAGCATATCTTCATTAGCCAAGAGAGGCTAAATTGTGTCACAGTAACAAAATATCAAAGTCGTCATGGTTTAGCACAACTAAATTATATTTCTCATATCCATGCTATATGTCCAACACAAGCTGGTGCTGAGTTTGGGTCCACACAATCACCCCATGCCATCTTATGATGTGACACCATCTTATGATAGGCTTTCACATGCAAAAACCTTCATGTTCCTTGGGGTATAAAAGGAGAAAGCTGAAAAATCAAATACTGACAAGTAAATGTTTTGTCCTGGAAGTGAAGTCCACTTCTTTTCAAATATCCTATTACATAATTAGATACTTAACAGTTCCCACATTCAAAGGTTTAGGGAAATCCGATTTTCCCATGTTCCCTCACAGGAATAAGAATTAAAAATATTAGCATATAATTACAAGACTCTAGAATGAGAATAGGATACAAGTTCTAAAGAATACCTTTTAGCAAGAGACATACACACTTTTGGCCTCACTCAGATCAAGACTTTCTTTTGTCCCCAACTTTGTCACTTATAATATCTGACAACATTAAGAAGTCAATATCCGTAGACTTGTTAGGAAAGCATAGCCATTCCTTTATGGTGTATGATTATTTTATTTATTATATAAGGAGACACTATTGTTCAGTGAAAAGAGCATGTGTATTGGGAAAAGAGATGTGGCGTTCTGGATATGTGTTGCAACTACAGGCAAAATACTGGAACTCTCCACTATTGTCATTTTTATTTACATAATAAAAGCAATATATAACCATTAGAATTTTTTTTCTGAAAATGAAATGAGATAAATAAAATCACTGAACACATATCTTAGAATTGTAAAGCAATTTCTTCATTTTTTTTTAATTGCCAAAACTAGTCAGAGCCATTGAGTTTAGAGATGACTTTGTATCTTTAGTCTCTACTTACAGAATAGGTTCACTTCAGTTTCCTTGAACAACTGATTAAAAATACCATTAAATAAACATGCTTTGAATGTCAGAACAAATGGTCCTACTAGTCATCCGTGTTCCACCTTCCTCTAGCTCTTGGTGATATACTGTCTAGGTAAGAAGGACAGGTTGTTATCTCCAGGATATCAAGTTTCTGATTCAGAAGGACTTCCACAGGCTTTGTCTAGTTTACTGCTCTGTGTCTTCTGTGGAACTGAAGGGATTCAGACTCAGGGCTCACAGTAGCGCCATCCCCTCCCTAATCTCAATCACTGTACACACCTCACACAGACTCTTCTACATGTAGGAAGGGATACAAAATAAATACTTTTTGTCATTATGGCTTGTGTGTTGCTCTCAATTAACTGCCATTTTCCCAGAACCCATAACTAAAAGTCAATACCTTCATCAAAGTGTTAGCCAACCATATTGCCAATAATCAGGCAACCCAGTTGTTTTGTGTCTTACTGAATGAAACCATCGGAGGCAACATCCACAGTTCTGTGGTGAAATGGATTATGCTTTTTGAGGGAAATTAATTATATCACATGCCATAGCTCAGTTCTTATCTAATTTATTCCACTAGAGTAACTCAGGAGTGACTGTTAATAAAATGGCAAGCAATTTCTCATGACCAAAGAAGTGTTGTTGGCAAATGATGTTGCTTGAGTCTGATATAGATGCTCTCACTTGCTTTGACCAGTGAGAAGGAAATATGTTTAGACATCTGGGTCATGGTTTGATTTATTTAATGTGTGATTATATGTCTCAGCTTATCATAGATACTCAAAAGTAAGTCTTGCTCCTATTTCCAAAGGATTGACTTAGAATCAAGAATCAAGGACTAGGCCATTTGCCACTGACTGTCAATGATATATATCTATAGTGATTCATCCTCCCTGAAAGGAAAATCACTTCTTTGAATGTTCTTTGGAAAATGAATAAACTTATATTACTACTGTAGGAAAATAGTGGAATTGTAAAAGGATACTAACCTTCCTTTAGAAATAATTTATTGAAGTAATGTAAGTCACAAACTAAAAGAAAAGAAAAAGATATACAGCATCAAAATATGTCAACCCTTAAAAACCAGATCAACTCTATATTAGTGTTTTGTGCCAAACAGCACTTTCAATTTTAAAAATGCAATCACAAATAGTAACGACCGTGAACACAAGTCAAAATCCAGTCTCATTTTCACAAATGCCTTTCTTGCTTATTTTTAAAAAATTAAAAATAGCCTACCTTTATTCTAGTGAAGCCGGTTTTAAATAAAATTAAAGCTGAAGGGTTGATTAATAAGAAGCAATGACTAATCCCTGTAATCCTTAAGCAGATTATCTGAAAACAGATTGATTTCTTATGGCCAAAGACAGTGCATTATGAAAATATTGGAGTTTTTATTTTTTTAATTGTTACTCTGCTTTTAAAAATAAATAAAATTCTGAAACCAAAACAACTCCCATCAATCTACTTAAACTACAATAATCTAAATTCGAATTGGATAAATCATGTTTTATCGAAGTATAAAGTCATGTGTTACAATGATAGAAATTTGAATTTTGCTTCTCTAGAATTATTTCTAGAGTTATTCTTTTATAGGATTATTTGAATCAGGTTTCATAGGGAAACAGAAACAATAGATTGGGCATATGTACAGAAATAGGGAGAGAGAGAGAGAGAGAGAGGGAAAGAGAGAAAAAGAAGGAGGAAGGGAATGAAGGAGAAAGAGAGAAATTGAGGGAGAGAAAGAGAGAGAGAGAGAGAGAGACTTTAAGGAATTGGCTCACACAATTAAGGGAGCCAGCAAGGCTGAAATTTGTAGGGCAGCTCTCCAAGCTGGAAACCCATAGAAAAACTGATGTTGAAACCTCAAGTCTCAATTCTGTCTACAGAATGTCTTCTTTCTCTTTGAATCTCAGCATCAGTTTGTATTTCCAGTAGTCCAGCATGCTGATCATTCAGCAGTTCAATCCCCCTAGATCGATCTTAATAGATGGAAGCCCATGCTGCTGGCCCTTACAGTCTCTAGCACTTTGCCTACTACATTCATATACCAAGATGCATCTCAAAATGACCAGTAAAGGAAGCTGAGGTCAGTTGGCTTGTTCATGCCATCTTCTTAATTTTTAGGGTCTTTCCCAGAGTGGATACTCTCTGATGGTTTTATGGGTTTTTTTTTTTTTTAAGATTTATTTATTTATTTTAGAGAGAGCATGAGCATGCAAGCAGGAGGCAGGGCAGAGGGAGAGAATCCTAAATGGACTCTAAGTGGAGTACAGAATCCAACAAGAGGCTCAATCTCATGACCCTGAGATCATGACCTGAGCCGAAAGCAAGTTGGACACTTAACAGGCTGAGCCACCCAGGCATCCCTCTCCTGGGTGTTTACATCCAATAAAAAGAGTATTTTCTGTGTTCAATAATATATGTGATTGCATACTTGCTCTCTTGATCTCCTTATACATAATCTTCCAATCATTTTCTTTCTAGGCCCCTGACCATTTAGGTTAGTCATTTGCTAGAAGTCCACGTATATTTTTGTCCCAGGCCATTACACGTTTCACACATATCGAATGACCATGTGCAACATCCAGAGATCTTCCCACTGTAGGTTATTTTCCCCCTCTGCTGTGTTTCATGACCACATACTAGTGGGATGTGCTAAAGCAGTCAATATTTTTCTCACACACACATACTGAGCCAACCTTTATAAATACCACACTCATCCTATATCCTTTTTCATCAGATTGTGATCAGAGACATTGGCCTTCAAGGGAGGATCTTGGTGTGACTACAGAATCCACCACAAAGAATATGCATCATATTACTGACCACCAGGTCAAAGAAGATGGCATCAATACCCCTGATTAAATAGTTTAAAAAAACTCATAAAGGGATTTATATTTTCACTTGATCTTGATAAATTAATAGCAGATGATTGTAGAAGAGATGGAAGGATGTAGAGTCAAAATGATCAATATTTGAAATCTATGGAAGCATTAAGGGGTGTTGCATATTTCAATAGTAGAAAACTCCCATCCTCTTCCACATGTCTAGATTTTTTTTTAACTGATGCATTGAGGGACCTCTCCTTTATATCAAACAGACTAATAAAAATGCCTCTTCATACTTAATTTCTTCTCTGAACATATATTCTAAACGAATTTATTTTTACAGTTTTATTTGCCTATAATTGATATACAAAACTGCACATCTCTAATGTCTACAATTTGATCCAGTTTGAACATATCCATATACACATGATGCCTTCACCACGGTCAAGGTAACAAACACATCTATTACCTTATAAGTTTCCTTGTGTCTCTTTGCATTGTGTGTGTGCTGCTATGTGTGTTAAGAACATTTAACATGAGATCTACCCTTTGACAATTTTTTAAGTGCATGATACCATGTTGCTAATTATAGGCACTATACTGTACAGCAGATCTCTAGCATTTATTCATCTTGTTCTAGTCTAATTTGAATGCACATTTCTCTTGTTCCAATACTTGCCTCAGGATTCCTAATGTTCAGTTATCTATTGCTGTAGCCATACTATAATCCCATTGAGAATACAGAATTTTCTTATTCATCAATAACTACTCAGTATCTGGCACAGTAACATGCCCATAATTTTTGTCATGGTATTTTTGATGATTGAAAAAAAAATGCATGTAGCTTTCTTGGCCAGAATATAGAGACTATACGAATGAACTGAAATACAGTAGGATATAAATCTTACCTTCTGTTGTTTAGCTTTGGGACTAAACAATGTTCACTGATGAGTATTTAGAAATTTTAAAGGAGGGAGAGCAAATGTTGTGTTAAAGCAAGAAAAGATGGTTAAACTGTTTCAAACAGTTTATGAAAGATACCCTCTTGACTGCTTTGACTTCATCTAGATTTTATTTCCAAATCTCATTAGGAAAAAAAAAAAACTGATTTCAAAATATCGCAAACATATTGAAATATCTGGAAGCCATAAAAACATAGTATTTAAATTTTATCTAAAGCAAAATTATATGAAAATGTAAATGGTCTATATTGTTTACCCTCTCTTGCATAATTCTCATTTTGAAACATATGCACATATTTTCATTTATGTCACTTTTACAGCAGCGTGTAAGATATTCACAGTGACGTGTATTTCATAGATGAAATTAATACAGATTTCACTGAAACACTCAAAAAACTTTCTGGAGAAAACAAAGCAAGCCATTTGTATACTGTGTTTAGGGAAATATGTGAGACCATAACACTTGCTAAATTAGAGCTTTATCTTGCAACTAATTGTGACAATGGAATTGTTCTCTGCAGTGTCTGCATCAAAGCTAATCATTTAGTGTATAGGTGTGATTTAGGACTCTGCAGATAAATAATGCAATATCAGCATAATTTGGGAGCTTGTTAGAGTCACATTACACAAATATATCAAATCAATAGTCTGTGTACCCTAAACATACACAAGATTATGTGTCAATTATATTTCAATAAAACCGGAGGGAAAGAAGAAGAAAAAAAGAGGAGAAGGAGGAGGAGGAAGAGGAAGGAAGGAAGGAAGGAAGGAAGGAAGGAAGGAAGGAAGGAAGGAAGGAAGGAAGGAGAAATAATAAGAGAAAAGAAATGCAGAATGTCAGGCTCCACTCCAGAGCTACTGAATCAAAATCTGAACTTTAGAAAGATGTCCAGGCAAGCCACAGGCACATTGAGCTTGAGACGCACTATTCTTTAATATATAGGTCTGGGTCCTCTTGCTGCCATTAATTTGCTTTGTAACTTTAGCAAGTTTCTTTCCCACTCTGTCTCTCAGTTTCTTTACCTCTAAAATAAAATAGTGACTCTTTCAAACAAACAAACAAACAAACAAACAAAAAATGACAAGCAGATCATATTAACTCCGGACCAATTAAATCAGAATCTCTATAGGTGGAACTGGGCAATGGTGTGGTTTACAAAATCATACTAGGTAAACTTAAGGTTCAGCCTTGATGAAATCCACCGGACTATACAATCTCTTGAAGGACTTTTCCAACTCTTGGAATTTTTTTTTTCTGTAAATTGTTAAATTCAGCACCCCTCTGTAATCCAAATGTCATGACATGAGGTGTAGTAGACACAAGGTGTAGTAAGTTGTAGAGTGTAGCTCCTAGAGTGTAGGAGCTACTCTCTACAACTTACAAAGTTGCTGCTGGTACTAATTACTTTTAAAAACAACAACAAAACAGCATTTGTCAGAGTGAAGACATAAGATTTTAAAAAGTCATATAGAAGAACTATGAAGAAGAGTCTTAAATTTTTTAATACGAAAACATGGAAGACAGAGGTGGAAAACAGAGGAGATAAATAGAAGACAAAAAAGGTAAAATAGAGATTCTCTCTACTGTCTGAACCTGGCTTTATTAAGCCATTGTAGCAGCTCTTATTTTAAGCATGAATTGCATTTGATTGGTGATATATTTCATAGTTCAAATGTGGGGAAACTCAGAGTATTCATTCTAGGTGTTTAACATTCATCCCTGCTGGTTTTCATGGCAATATTCATACTTGGAATATATCTTTCCCTCACAGGACCTCTCGTGCTGACTGTAGCTATTGGCTGTTCACACCTAGACTGGAGGCTGATCACTATGAAGCTATTTGACTCTTATTTCCAACAGTTACTCTCTTTGTCATATTCTCTATTCATCTTAATTGTCGTAGACTTTTATTTAAATCTATGGTGTATGTGATCTTTCTTCAAATATGTTATATAGCATGATACCTATTTTATATTTTTCAAATATCTAAATCCTTTATGAAAAATCAAATTTCTTAAATCATTTTAAATATTTGATTAATTAAATTAAAAATTAGAAGTGCACGCAATTCTCCTAAACAACTGTTTGGTACTCTGCAATTCTGTAAAGTTACATATTATGGGAATTCTTGGATTTTTTTAAATTAAATGAACAGCATTGCAGAAGTTTCCACTAAGCATTTCTTGTCTATCCATTGGCTCTCTTTGCCCAGAAATTATCATGAATTTATGTGAGATTTTCCATATCATCACTGTGTATGTAAGTTCTTTAGAGGAGTGATCATATGACAGCCATGGGCAGATGGGCTAAGGCTTGGGCAAATATACGTAAGCAGGGTTTAGACAGAATTAAGGTCAGAGAGGGAGGTGGAAATATGATGACATGAGAGTCTAAGTAGAAGGGGATAGATTGACAGTGAAGTGAGAGAAAAGTGTGGCCTTGTCTAGAACATTATAGTTGATATTAATTAAGTTCATGCATCAAAAAATTACTAAGCATTTACTATGCTCTGGGCATATATGCCAACAATGGAAACAGAGAGGATAATATGCACACTGTCCTCAAGATGTTCATGATCCACTGTGAGACAAAACATTTTTAAACAAATTAGGATGTGCATGTTTTACTGCAAAATGTAGAAGCAAATAACTGAACACACAGTGGGTGAGACTCGTTTTGACTGAAGAGTCTAATAAGATTTCTCAAATGAATGGGTGAGGCCGTGGGTTTTCGTTTCATGGCTTTCTATACAACAGAAAGTCTAGGTCCTCAATTTCAGGCCAACGAAATTGTATACCCAGTGGCATAGGGACACACAGCTGCCTAGAATTCAGCACCTGTATTCAGTATTGTTCTCAATATACATGAAACAGAAACGGGAGGTTTTTGTCAAATTGTGAAATAGTCTACAATTTATCCTATGAGCAACAGAGAGCCGTCTGGGGGTTACAAGGGAAAGGCCTTTCTGTACTCTGTATTCGGGAAGGTCAGCCTGGCAGCGCTGTGGATGAAGGAGTGAAGGAGACAGTGGTAACACACGATGGTTAGAGAGAGAAGACAAGCCTGAGAAACTTCTCTGAGCCATAAGCAATAGAGATGTTTGGATAGGCGAGATGACCTCTTCCTTATAGTGTAGAAAGAACTCTGGTGTAAGATAGAAACTGTGGATTAACAAAATGTATTATCCTTCTCAGCCCTAGAATTTTAAGAATTTTAAGATTTTATAATCCTCCAAAATGCAATAGAGTGTGCATAGGTTTAAAGTTAGAGCTCTGGATTAAAATCCCACCTCTGCTGCTTTTTAATATGTAAATTAGGTAAATTCTTTAACCACTTGGAGTCTAGTTCCTCAATTGTAAAATGAGCATAAGCACTGAATCTTGTCGTGAAGAACTATGCCTGGTCCAGTGTCTGGGACATGAGAAATGTTTAGGCAAGAGATTCTACGGTCCCTTAAAAAGAAATCTAAACTAGCCTAGCCCTTGTCTTATTGCATTTTGCCTTAAGAGGTCATCACCAATCTTGGACATTTATTGCAAAGCCCTGGGTCTATCCTCCATTGAGTAAATGACTCTCTTATCCATCACACTTCCATCACCTGTGACCAGGTGTGTATTTGGATCCTCTCCATATTTTAGCAGCAAACTCTCAGAAATGTTCTCAGGTCCATCTGGCATTAATCCTAGGAAATGACAGATACTTAGATGAAATTATAGAAGATTGAAAATGCCATTTGTTCAGCTATTAAAGCAATGAAGGGACACTTTTGTTAAGAAAAAAACAATGTTCAGTAAGGTAAAAATCTGTGTAAGATAAACATCTTTATTCTTTGTCCTGGGAGAATAAAAATAGTAGCTCATGTCATCAATATTTGAAGATGCTTTGAAATGTGTTTAAATCAGAAATACAAGGAACATCTGAAATAGTACATTCTTCTCCAATTTATACTTCTAATTCCCCTTATTTAAAATCTTTCTTTCCTAACAGCTGTTGAAACAAAGAACACAAGGTTTGCTTTGACTTAAGAATATTTAAGTGACATATTCATAGTTTCCCTCCAGTCCCCAAATTAACAGTGTTCAGTAAGATGATATTTAAGAAAATATCATTTAAGAAATGATACTGGTGCTACATTTAAGGAAAAAGTCATTCTAAATTTTTGTTACAACCTGAGCCAAAATCTGTTCTAGGTGGTCACCTACCTATTCTTACTTAAAACTCCTCAAGGTCAAAGGGAAACACAACAACAACAACAACAAAACAAAACAAAACAACAAAAAAAAACAATTCTTCTCCATTGTTTCAACTTCCTTTCACTTACAGCTCAGAGAGCAGGTAATGTTTATTTGAGGTCTGTTTCAGAGCATGACATTAGTGTATATTATAAAGAGAGTGTGTTTTGATAAAATTCTAGGAATTTCTTTCTCAGGGAGGATAGAGTGAATCAGGCTTTGCTTTTTGTCTAACTTCTGCTTTTTGACTCTCCTGATGGTCTCAATATAGGTTTCCTGAAGGTGATTTACAAGAGAAGAGAGAGATGTTATCACTTTTATTCATTGTTCTAGAGCGACTTCTCACATTAGTACTCAGCAAGCATTGGAGGGATGTAGGTTGGAGAGGTGACACACAGACATGTTTAGAATCATTCCTTTGGACCCAGGTCTATTTCTCTGTCTTAGCTCTCTCCCTTCCTGTGCGAAATGTTCAGCAGAACCAAATGTGCAGGAGAGCCGAATGTAGCAGACTGAGCGGAGTTTACCCGGGACTCAGGCTGGAGCTTTGCTCCACTTCAAGTACCCAATCTGTCATTTCCTATTGAAACCTTGTCCTTGTGTTCTTTCTTCTGTGAAGGTTGTGATCTGTGCTTCCCATCTCTGTATCCTTTGGGCACAGAACCAGGTCAAGCATGAGGTGGGTACCTGGTAAATATTTACAGACGCATGCATCCACCCAGGCATACATGGATAAATGGGTGGTGCCGTTTAGAAGATAACACGGCGTATATTACTAAGAATTGGTCGTAGTAAAATAATGTTGGTCTTTGCATGCAAATAGGTGTTCCAGGAAAGAAACCATATTGCAACCGTAGCAGTTTTCCACCATTTTCCTCTTGCGTTTTTATTGTTAGTAATAATAGTAATAAATTATCCTTAAAACATAATGATACCAGATATTAAATAGTATATAATGGGCATCCCTGGGTGGCTCAGTGGTTTGGCACCTGCCTTTGGCCCAGGGCATGATCCTGGAATCCCAGGATCGAGTCCCGCGTCGGGCTCCCTGCATGGAGCCTGCTTCTCCCTCTGCCTGTGTCTTTGCCTCTCTCTCTGTGTCTTTCATGAATAAGTAATTAAAAAAAAAAAAAAAAAAACTTAAAAAAAATAAATAGTATATAATGAAGGCAGAAAGTATCCCCATGACTCCAACCTATTTGAAAATATTTGTACAGAAACAGTACTAAGGATGTTGAAATACAGGGGTTTCTTTGTAATGCTGAAATTCCCTCTTTTGCTACAAATGCTGAGGTTTTGGGCTCTGGAGTATCTTTTTGTTAGTGGCAACTGTTATCACCAATCAATAAACATGAAAGAATACTCAGAAGCATTGGAGGATAAAATTGCAAACTCATTGTGCAAACACACAACTAGAAAAATTATTATCTCATACTGGTCTGGTCATTTTTGTGCACATTTAAAAAATTATTATTTTTTTCCCCTAGGGACAGAGAATAAAATTCTGCTACAATGGAAATCACTGTAAGAGGCAAGCCCTTTTGTATTTTCCTTGTAGTTTTTCTCAACCCGTTGACCTGCAAGGCTATTGCCATAATGTCTAAGGGAGCAGAAGGCTCTTAGGACTGCATCTCTGAGATCAGACCATCCCAGGGACTGGTGCAGGCCACTGCATCTGAAATGAGCCCATTTATCTGGAAGTAGGAGACGGAGCAGCAGGAGTGGGAGGGCTCAACAACAACAACAAAGTCTTGTATCTCAGTTAACTAGGACCAGAAGTTTTGTCAGTTTGGAAGTGGTAGTGTTTCCCAGAGGCGGTCGCATACTATTCAACGTCAGATGTGATTCTTTTCACTACCATCTATTGATACCATTATTTCCTTAAACCTTGCTCTCTTCCTCTATAATACTGATTGCTACCAAACTTTGCCACACAATGTGTCTATAGGAAGCAGGTGAAAGAATAGATTTCATACCATCAATGTTTAGTGAGGTTGAAATCTCATCCTCCATATGCTATCACTTAACAATTTCCCTTGTACTTGCTATTCTACAATCTTATTGATGGCACTTAAAAAAATAAACACCTAATTGGTTTAAAAGTACTAATCAAATTTTTATAATATAAAACCATAGTCCAATAATTTACTTTTCCCATTCCTTATCTTGCTACCAGAAGCAGGCAACTCCCCCAACCATTATTTTTTTTTAAAATTTCATTTAGCTTTTTGTATTGGTATTTACCTCTGTACATTTGAAAAATATGTGCATCCTGTTGTCTTCTGACTAATCATATTTAATTTCCTTTTTTATTTTTTATTATTTTTTATTTTAAAGATTTATTTATTTATTTATTTATGAGAGAGAGAGAGAGAGAGAGAGAGAGAGAGAGAGGCAGAGACACAGGAGGAGGAAGAAGCAGGCTCCATGGAGCCCGACATGGGACTCGATCCTGGGACTCCAGGATCACACCCTGGGCCAAAGGCAGGCACTAAACCACTGAGCCACCCAGGGATCCCCTCATTTCCTTTTTTTAGAAAAAAATTGAGCTCTTTCCACTCCCGTCCTTTCTTCCTCCTACCAAATGAATTTTGCTTCAATTTTCAGATAAATATTTTTGTTGTTGTTGCTGTATCTATATAAATAGTGCTCATTACTGAGCCAAGAAATGTACTATGACTTAATTCTCTTTATATTTGTTTTGCTTATTGATAAAAACTGTCTCATATTTTCTTTTCTCAATTTTCTTTGAAAATCTAAGGAATTTCTACACTTTCCAGGGCTCTTTAAAAACATCTTTCAGGTCACCTAGGTGCCTCAGTTGGTTAAGCATCTGCCTTGGACTCAGGTCATGATCCCGGGATCCTGGGATCAAGTGCGGCATCTGACTTCGTGCTCAGTGGGGAGTCTACTTTGCCCTCTCCCTCTGCCCCACCTCCACTCATGTGCTCGCACATGTTCTCTCTCTCTCACACATAAATAAATAAAACCTTTAAACCTATTAAAAAATAAAAACAATAAAAATATATTTAAATATAACTCATTAGATTGTCCAAGAGTCATATTTTTCTTCTTTCCCCTCATGACCTCCCTCTAGACACACAGTCTCCTGCTCCAGCCTAGGGTAGTTGCTTCCTAGGCCTGGCCATGGAACTTGGAATCCTCCTCACTTCTGTTCAACAATGGACTTCTCGTCAGACATTTCCCTTGTATTTATTTTTCCTCAGTATATTTCTTGATTTTGGAAGAGCATATTCTAAAATAAGTTTTTTGAAAGCTGTATAAGACATGTGAAAGAAACATGTTGTGAAGAGTTAAAATGAAGTTTGGTGGGAAGCCATACCTCTGGGAGGACACGATGAAGTATAAATGATGAGTTTCTACAGCTGAAAGCTCCGTGAACTTGAAGAACGCAAAGGGCCTCTCTTGGCACCCAGCACACATTTCTCATTAGATCACAAGGAGGAATGATCAAAAGCCAGTTTAGCAGCAGAACCACAACTGGAGTTCCCATCTCCTAATTAACCATCCAGGCTTTACCCTGCTGTATATATGTCGTTGTGTGTGCTTGGTAACTTTTGTGTTTCTTTGCAATAATACTGTGGTATTTGCCTCACAGTGACTATGACGATTTTACACATGATAGGGAAGAGAATTACAGGAATTGATCAAACTGTACAACTAATAAGTGACTGTGGAGGCTTCCAAAGCCACACACACACACACACACACACACCCTACATTTAAATATTCGCTGTTTTTAAGAGTCTATTTCTATTCATGAGCTTAAAAAATAAAAATTAGGTAACCAAGGCCTCCGTTTTAAATGTTTCATGAGTTTTCCTTTGTTCAAAATTGGTAATAGGAGTAGCAACACTTTATGTTATTACTGCTGAGCCCCAAAAGCTCAGCTTTCTCTAAAGGTCAGCTAGAAATTTTCAAAAGGGCAAAGCTGATTCTACACATGTGGTATCTGTGCAGGAGGATGTCGGCGACGGCTTTCTGAATTGTTTCCCTCCTTTAAATGAACCAATGTTCAAAGTACCTCAAATTTCTAATCTGTCTCTTTCTCTCTTTCTTTAACAACACTGAGTTCAATAAAATTTGTTTTACAATTTAAGGTGAATAGTATTGTCCCTACAAAGCTGAAACCTTACTATAATAGTTATTAGAATTTCCTGAGCAATGTTGATACAGTGTGAACATTACCCATTGAAATAAAAATACATTAATGAGGAGAAAATAAACCCAATTTCATTTGTTCAACCACTATATCCTGAATGTCCCTGTGCCCACTGCCCTGTTAACATTCCAGCTACACAGATGAGCAAGCTATCTCCTGTCTTCAAAGGAGGAAATTGCTCACTTGAAAAACAAATGGATAAACCGCTAACATAAATGCATTGTGAGAATTATGATCCTTGTTGTTATGAAGCACTGTGTGATATGGAACAACCTCCAAAATGAGCAACTAGGAAATAAAAACAGGAATAAAGCATATACAATTTAGTTGGATTAACAAATTAAAGCACAATGACCTAAATGCACTTACTTAGGTTATTTCTCTTGGGTATACAGGAAGCTTTTGAAAGACTGTATCCGGAATATAGATTAAAAAGTTTAAGACAATTGATTTACTTTTTATTGTGTATGACTTGTATGCCGACTATTAAAATGGACTATTTGCCCAAGATGAAAGATGGACATTTAGGTAAGTTTTGGGGACCCAAGAAGTCTTTGTAGAACGTGTGCATTTCACACCAATTGTCCCGGATGAAGAAGAACAGGAAGGCAACAAAACATAAGAAGGGGTTTCGAGATAAAGGGGAAAATATGGCACACGTATCCAGTGGGAAATACTGGTCATGCCTGTTGCCAGGGAATGAGGCAAGTCCTGCTTAGATCAAGGTGGGAATGGGAAGCAGAGGAGCATAGGGAAGCATTTCAGTACTCAGGTAAGACCTTGCAGTTTGTCATGAAGATGTGAAAAAAAATCACACGCCTAGAGATGGGTACTACTCACCAGAGATAATTTCATTGATTAAAAAGAGCAGTGAATTTTCCAGGAATATCACTTTGTAAAAAGTTCTATATGTGGTAATGTCTTTTTTAGGATCAAGAAATATATTATTGGCTTTGTTAGGAGAAGTAGAATAGTTTGACTTCATTTTTTGCAATATGGCAGATGAGATTCTTGAAAACTCAGCCTTACAGAATCTTTAAAATACTGGATAAACAGCAAAAATCTGTTGCATTGCCTAGTCGAACTTACAAGAAATTAAGGGCAATTCCCAAGGGCCAAACTTTCAGTAGAAGCTGAAAATCGGAATGGCAAACCGGCATTGACACTTCAACTACCCTGGGGCCATCAGTCAATTCTGAACCAATGAGTCTCAGGGGGAAATGGAAAAAACAACAGCAACAACAATGAATCAGATAGGGTCAAGTGTCAAAGCTTTAGTGAAAGATAAATCAAAATATTTAAGTGTGTGTGTATTTGTGTTTATTTGACTCGGAACTCCGGGAATAAAACAACTCTTCCTTGGGAATGCTTTAACTTCAGCCTTTCCCTCAGACTTACTTACCCATGGGAGAGTATTTATACCACATGTCATGGAGTATCTGGGAAGCAGTACCAGCTTATCATTGCTCCACCTGGCATAGTCATGAGCATCTTAAATAAGCCATATGTTCATGAAAGCCACATTGCCTTATTTCATCATCATATGGAAGAAAAACTCAGAAGGGGGCTGGAAAGGGAAGGAACACAAACTTGCTGAGACTATGAGTGGCCACTGAAACCTGGAGATGGAGTGAGATAGCTCAGCCCTGTTGCTACCAGTTTGGTTAATTAGCAAGGGGACATGCCGGTCCACTGCAATTGAACAAATTGCCTGTGTGACACTAAAATAAGAATGAATCCCCCCCACCCTGCCCAGTAAATACATGGCTTTTTAAATCAGTTGTATTTACTTACAGTGCCCAGTTCCAAAAAAAATTTTCCTTGCTTAAATCTGGAAGTTTATAAATTTTCTGCTACCTTGTACCTCATGTCTTCAATAAATTCCTAATAGTGAGACTTTAAGTAGAGGTATAAGTGGCCTCAGAGATTGTGGATTTTTCACATATCAGTATATGGTACAAACTGAAATGTGGGAGGAGAAAGAGTGGGCACAGCTGATTTATACTTGAAATAGGTAAACAGCACACATAACATTTGGGATGATGAACACGACAATTTCATTTCCAGATTAAAGATAGGTTGGGGCACCCGGGTGGCTCAGTTGGTTAAGCGTCGGACGACTGATTTTGGCTCAGGTCATGATCTCAGGGTCCTGGGATTGAGCTCCCTGTTTGGCTCCACTCTCTCCTTCTCCCTCTACCCCTCCCCCTCCACCAGGCTTGTGGACACAAATGCACTTTCTCTCTCTCTCTCTAAAATAAATAAATATGTTTAAAAAGAAAAAAAAAAGAGATAGGCTATTTCTCCCTCAGTGCCCTCCTTTTTACTTTTACTTATTTTTATTGTATTTATTTATTTAGGCCTTGTGTTTATAAATGCTGAGGTTCATGTGGTATGATTGTATCCTCCCGTTAGTCATCATCATTGATTTCCCTGCTTTTTCATCAAAAGGTTTTGCACTTAGTGTTAAACCATAACTGCTTCATGTGGGCAATTCCCTATTGTAATTGGCAACATACTTTTCTTAAGATACCAAAAGTTAAAAAGCTCCTGAGGACCTGAGGACACCTTATTTAATCAGAGTGTATGAAATATAGGGACTGATAATTTCCCAGGCTACTGCTTTACAAGTTACTATGTTTGTTACTCCCAATCATATGTGTCTCCTGCAGTCAGGGAAGCCGACTACAAAAGGATCTTATACCAATGTTATGTGCCTTATAAAACACGCAAATTTCCCATACATGGGGCTCAATTTCACAACACTGAGATCAGGACCAGAGCCGAAATCAAGAGTCAGACACTTAACTGATGGAGCCAACCAGGTGCCCCTCAAGTCTGTTGTTTTACACATAATCTAAGGTTTGCAAATACACAATATTTTGGTCATGCCTTCATAGAGAAATTCAGATTCCAACCATATGTTGGATATCTTTCTGGTATTTTGTTCTGGTATATATCCAAGAAATGAGATCAGGATGCCCAAAAGGTATTCTCACACCTATGTCCATTGTCGTAATTTTCACAATAGCCAAGAGAAAGAAGAACTCAACCCAAGTGCCCATAGACGCATGACTAGATAAACAAAATATGGCATATGCATACAGTGGAATATTAAGCAGTCTTTTTTTAATCAGTCTTTATAAAAAGGACAATCTGTCACGTGTCACAACATGGACAACTCTTGAGGATGTTATGCTGAATACAGTAAACCAGTTCACAAAGAGACAAATACTGTATGATTCCACTTAAATGAAATATCTAGTCAAAGTCACGGAAACTGATATTTTCAGTCAAGAATATATTAAGTTCTGAGGTCTTAGGTGTTGATTTCCTGGCATCATTTTCCTAATTTGGCATTTTCAGGGGAGGAAAAGTAAGAACTCACATTGAATCAGTATCTACTATATGTCATATACTATAGTGAGCAACTGCCACCACCACCCCCTCACCCGCACACAAAGAAATGCATTTTCACCTCCAGGTTGTGCAACTCAAATCCAATTCCCTTGTCAATTAGCAAGGAAGAAGTAAGCACCATGCCACAAGCCACAGACTAAGGAGAGACAGCCCTAGCTATGAATAGTTCCTGAGTCATGGAGCTAACCTGTAAGAAATTTCTGAACTCTGGGAACCGGATCTAGCCCCATTTAAATAGGACGAGTATATAACATACCCTTTAAAATGGGGCCACTTCTGAGAGTTAAAGATTACCCTAATATAATACTTAGATCTGGAGAAGAGGCGTAAGCCAGGACTGTTCCAGCAAAGTGCAGTGTGTGTTGAGCATGCATATACAATACTATGCCATCCCTCAGAGGGCTTCAGAGTTTGTTCCGATGCCAGTTATTACCTATCCCATTTTGCCAGTTTCCCAGGTCATTTTTATTCCTAAACCTGTGCCCCAGACAAACTTACAAAACCTGTTTACCCAAAGGTCAACGTTTCCTCATGCTCTAAATTATTTTCTATCACAAGGAAAGCAAGCTTGCTTTGAGACAATGAGCCCCCTCCACCACTGGTGGAGAATGACAAGTTTCAGAAATAGAATATTTTATCTCATGCATAGAGTCAACAAATTAAAAAAAAAAAAAGAGTCAACAAATTAGTTCTAAAGGCATAAGAAAAATCCATGCAGAGCTTCTAAAATCTCAGAGACGGATCCTCCCCCCTCCATAGGATGCTTCAATGGAAAGAATGACAAGGCGGCCCCCAGATTCCCCATTGTGTCTTTGCCTCTCACAAGTGAACACTTCATAACATTAACTCTTAATGATTCTGCTGAGGAAATCTTCTGGCAAGTGCCTCTTTGAGGCTGTCAAGCCAAAACTGTGTTGTTTGGCTTCCCTAAAAAGATCTAAGAAATCGACTGTAAGAGCTGGAATCATCTTCTTCTGTCATTTTGACCCCAAACTCCGAGCCCATCTCTCAGGCATCTCCTTGGTTCTGTGCATTTCCCTCTGCTCCCTGTTTGGTCAATTTCTGTCTGGGAAATTAAATAATTTCAGCGTAGCAATAATGCTTTCACTTTTGTGAACCCCAAACATATGATCACTAATCAGAGCCATCAATAGCACAAAACGACCAAGCGTTTACATTTTTCAGACATTAAAAAAGAACTCTGAGGTCGTGGATAATTGCTGCAGCATCATCGTGGGAAAACACAGAATTTCTTTGAGAGTTTTAAAATATTGAATGTAGTTTTCAGGGCTTTGTCACTACTTGAAAGTATTTTAGGAAGCAGGCCCTGATTTTCATAACACATTGAGGCCAACGCCTTCTTTTCTAGAGATAAAGCAAGCGAACTTCAGGGAAGGAAGGACACTCACTCCATATCATGGGATCTCTCTACTGCGGATCAGAGTCAGAACAACATTGTGGTTTTGATTTGTATTTTCCTGATGGCCAGTGATGCAGAGCATTTTCTCATGTGCGTGTTGGCCATGTCTATGTCTTCCTCTGTTTGATTTCTCTTCATGTCTTTCACCCATTTCATGATTGCATTGTTTGTTTCTTTGGTGTTGAGTTGAACACCAATAAAAAATAAATTTATTTAAAAAACAAAACAAAACAAAACAAAAACAGAGTCAGAACAACAGCCTGGGCAGGCCCGAGCCTTGGCTCACGGCGCTCGTACCAGCGTCCTTGCTCTCATACCCATCCTTGTCCTCCTGATGCCTGCCAGTACTCCTGATTTTAATATCACTGGTTTTCTTCTATCTATGCACTCCTATAATCTCTATTTGAGTCTCATATGGTAATAGTGACCTTCTCTTGCCCTCCGCTTCCTCTGGCCTTAGTTTTTCTATGTGTATAATCTTGGTCTCTTTTTATCCTCTATTTAAAAATGCATTTATATAGTTTAACCTTTGGTAACATGCATATTAAATAGAACAGGCTTAAGAAAATGTCTCTGATCCTTCTTATTCCTCTTTCTCTTTACATAGCCCTACATTCATAAACCATGAATAAAAATTATCGAGGGTACTACAAAATTTTTTTTTTCAAAAGAAACAAAATAGGAGGACAATAGTTTTAAGGCTTACTGTGACACTAAGATGCTGAGGCCTACATATCAAAGACAATAAAACTGAGAGTCACATAGGAGATGTTTCTGGAATACTCCCTGGAATTTGGCAAGAGTCTTCTCGTTGGTCTCTTGGCCAGGATCCACTTTCTCTTCCGTTATAGTCCCATTCAACTGCTGAACTGATATTCCTAAAAGGCAGTGCATCATTTCATTTACCAATCCCGATGTCTTCTGTGACTTCCTATTGCTCAGAGAAGAAAAAAACATATTTATTGACTTTGAGGCCCTTCCCTAATCTGCCTTGTGTCTTTCACTTTTCCACTTTTGCAGCACATGCCTGGCCCCTGACCATAACACGTATATGATGCTTCAGGGGAGAAAAAGAAATCTTCCAATATACCATGATTCCTTGATGTCCCAACGGTTCTGCACACACTTCCTTCTGCCTCAACTCTGTCCCCTGTTTTTTTGACTAGGAAATTCTTTTCACGCTTTAAGGTCAAGTTCAGACTTTAGAATTCTTACAACGTCTTCTTTGCCTTTGCATTCATCCTTTCTCTAGGCATCTCTTCACTCAAAATATATTATTGTGTGTGTCTATGTGCTAAATCCTTGTTGAGATGTCAGAGAGACCATGTTGAAAAGACACGTTTCTCTCCTCTTGGCACTTACACTTTAGAGAAAAAGTAGAAGATTAAACAGTAATAATAAACAGATAATAAGTTTTAAAATAGTAATATGTGCAATGAAAAATAAGTACAGGGCAATGGTGGAAAATGCCGGGGAAGAGTGAGGAATACCATAAACTTGACTGTTAGGGAGATGACTCTTAGGAAATGATCCTTGAGAGAAGAGCGAAATGAGTAGAGGGAAACAGAGGTTCAAGTGTATAAAATAAAATGCAAGGGGCCTAAGTGGAACCAAGTCTGTCCTTTTTGAATGACAGGTGCCTAAAAACAGAAAGAAAAATGTTTTGGCTGGACTGTGGTAAGCAATGGAAACTGGAAACCTTGCTGTCAAGGGAGTTAAAAAAAATCTATATATCCTCCTCCCTCAGTAGTCTTATAACTATTTTATATAACACTATTAAACCATTTTTCATATTTGTTTTGCTTTGTATGCTCAAATATCTAAATCCCCCACTAGATTATGAAGCACTTCCACAAGACTACATCTTATACTTTATCATATTTCTCTCTGCCTAGAAAAGGCCTAAGAAAACACATAGGATGGACTGACCCGTTTACTCATTTATCTATGGTTTTCTTTATTCCATAATTGTTTATTAAGAGGCTTAATACGTAGCAGGCAATGATCTGGTGAACAAAGATTACCACATTCCCTACCTTTACCATAGAGTTCACAGTCTTGTAGGAGATTCATTCATCAGCTAACTACATCAGATGATGAAATATTGAAGCGCAGTAAGTACTGTAAAGGAGAGATACCTGTGTTGTAGTTAAGGGATCAGGAAATATATCCCTGGAGAAGTAGATTCTAAGCTACAATCTGAAGAAAGAACAGGAGCTGATTATCTAAAATCTGGGTTGAAAAAATAGCTTAAGTAAAAAGCTTGATGTGGAGGACAGATTTGAGACACTAATAGAAAGCTAGCTTTCAGGCCATGCAAAGGATCTTGGCTTTTACTGTAAGAACGATGGGAAATCACTCATTTCACCTCCAGTAACTACTGGAGTTTTAATTAATTCAGCTCAGTGAGTATTTTGAAGGTCTATTCTAAGGCTATTTAGCTTGAATGTCCTCACCCTCTGCTACAACCATGACATGTTTTAAAACATTCTAAAATATATGGCCTTCCTCTGTTGGATTCCTTGTAGGGTAACTCTCCAGCTTCTCCCATCTATAGACTTGTGCCCAAGTCATTCATGTGACTTTTATTGCCCCCAGAATGCAATGTTATCACTTGTCTTTGTGCCTTTGAACCTCTGTGCATTTGTGCTGCCACACATGAATGAATTCTTGATGGGAAGAACAATTCCCTGGCTTACAACAAGAGATCAGGCTTCTCTTGAAGGGTCATGTGTGCAGGACTTATGATCTGGGGCTACCAGTGGCAATCTGATATCTCTCTTGCTCATTGAGAAACTGTTATTAGTCTAGATGGGAGATACAAGGCTTTGTGGTATATTTTAGAGGTTTTCCCTCAAAAAGAGTTTTTTCTTAGTTTTGGTAAAGTAAGTCTACACAGGAAATGGATGATCCTGCCAATCATAACTGACAGTTATGATCCTGCTAGTGTCTTTAAGAACAGGACTCAAGATTTGGAAGATAGTCTATCCAGAGCCCAAAACCACGTCCTGCATACAGTTTCTACAGGCAGACATACACAAAGCCTCTTAGAAATAATTTAAATGTCTTCTAAGAAAAGGAAAAGATGGAAATGAATCAGGAATAATGTCACCATACTGGGCCCAATGTTCTAGTTTTATTATGACAATAGTCAGAGCTTCTGCACAAGATGTGGTTGTTTTATTGGGCCCTGCTGACCAGTAACTGACAAAACTAGAGAAATGTCCATGGAAAAATATGAGTGAAAAAGGAAGATGCAAAAGAAAGAAAAGTCACAGAATACATCTTTTGACTTCTTTTTCTCTCTCTAAGCACAGACAAGTTTTTCCTTTATTAGAAGCTGCACATACATGAAGAATAGAATCCTGCATGGCCTTTGCTTTATTTATTCATTATAATGTGGTTTCACATTTCGGCATTACTGATGTTTGGGGCCAGCTGGCTTGTCGAGTTGCCTCCAGTGTAGGTACAGCAGCAACTCTAACCTCTCCTCAGGAGACACCACCAGCTCCTTTCTGCCCTTGGTGGTAGCAAGCAAAAATGTCACCATGCATTGCCCACGGGGAGCATCAGGGAGAACCACAACAATACAAAATGAATTAAGGGTCTAATGTGGGCAAAGAAATGCAGTAAATAATTCAACTCCCTATATTTTCTATGCCTTTGTCCATACGTCGATGTATGAATCACATGAGGTCCTGTATTATGTGTATCATGTAGCTGGGATTCTCACGTCACCTCAATCCTCACAGATATATGTATATAAACACATATATACATACACACACACATATATATGTATTTCAAGACACTTACTTATTTGAGAGACACAGAGTGAGCAGGAGGAGGGTCAGAGGGAGAGGGACAGAAGCAGACTTCCCCCTATGTGGGGCTCGATCCCAGGACCTTGATCATGACCTGAGCTGAAATCCAATGGCTAACACTTAATCAACCGAACCACCCAGGTTCGCCTCTCACAGATATTCTTGAAGCGGGTATGATTTCCCACATTCAACTCATGTGGAAACTAAGGATCAAAAGTTTAAATAACTTGTTTAAAATCCATAAACAATTCGAGGTAGAGCCATGGAAAATACTCCAGTACTTTCCATAAACCACTGACAAACTGTGAACATTTTGATTAAATATAATCTAATGTGATAGCTAAGTTTGACAACTAAAACTGTGAAAACCACTAATTTATTGCCTTCATTCCATTTCAACTCTAAACACAAAAGTGTCTCATACACATAAAGAGTTGGACATATTCTTAAAGTACTTTCGCGTCAGGTTTCCCTCAGACCCCTCACCATAACCTGTGAGCAGCTTAGCAGAGGTCGGTATGCACATTTTATAGCTGCAATAACTGAATGTCAGGGGGATGAACGGCTTATATAAGGGCTTATAGTTTGTATGTGACAGAAACGGGATCCATCTAATGGATCCTGTACACACACACACACACACACACACACACACACACAAACACGTATG
Source organism: Canis lupus familiaris (assembly GCF_011100685.1). Lineage (NCBI taxonomy): Eukaryota > Metazoa > Chordata > Mammalia > Carnivora > Canidae > Canis > Canis lupus. The sequence continues at coordinate 85,669,202 of NC_049226.1, read as the reverse complement.
TGTGGCTGGGTATCATGACAATTACTCATATTAATTTTGAATAATTAAAAATTTTTTGAATAATTAAGTTTATTTCATAGCATTACAAAATCCCAGCAAAGGAGAATAAATCTTATTTTTCTTCTTCTTTACTCAGTAAAGCCATTATAGAACTTACTTACTTAGAACTTAGCACGCATTTTCTTTTAAAATTAGATTTCTTATTTCTTTGATCATAATGAATGGGATATGATTATCTTTGTTTAAATATGAATCACATTGGATGACAACAAATATATACAAACCCTAATCCAGAAGTAAAGATTTTATAGAGAGGCTGGAGGAGTATGGAGAAGTAGCAGAAAGGTTGTGGGATGTTGGATGAAAAAATTTACTAAGAAGACAGTAGGATCTGGTATGATTGTAAGGTTAATATTGGAAGCCTATGGGAGATACAGATTCTTGGGTGGGATAGGTAAGAGGGACTTCCATGGTTGCTCCAGAAGCAATCTACTTGGTAATATGGGCCAAAGAGAATTCAGAAACCAAAGAGGTTAGCAGATATCCCTTGGAGAGATACAGAAGTATTCAACTGGGAAGAGTCCAGGGAGGCCAACGAGGAGATTCACTGCAGGAGTATAAATGTATGATCAGCATATAGGGAGAAATTAAATAGGGAGAAATTTAATCTAAAACTTTAATTTTTGTCTGTCGATCAAACATTATTCAGTATTGCATCTTGGAGTTTAACGAGTACAACTCCTTCACATTTTAGGGAAGACTGTTCTATAAATGTCAATTGGGTCAAAGCGGTCAATACCATTGTTGAAATGTTGTATATCTTTACTGGTTTTTTATTTGTTCTATCAATTATTGAGATAGTATAGAGCTCTCTGACTATAATTGTAAATTTGTCTCTTTCTCTGTGTAGTTATATAATTTTTGATTCATGTATTTGGAAGCTCTATTACTAGGTACATAATAGTTCAGGAAAGAATTGGCTCCTTTATAATTATGAAGTGACTTTCTTTGTCTACCATAACATATTTTCTCCGAAATCTACTGCTTTAATATTATGTAATACCACTACTAATGCCTAGCGTTTTTAAATTAGTGTTAACATGGTAGATCTTTTCCATTATTTTAAGTTTATCCTATCTGTGTCTTTATAAAGAGTACGCCATGATGCCAGTATAGTGCTGGATCTCATTTCTTTAACCCATGGCTATTTGCTATTTGTATTTAATTTGAATTTCACATAATTGGTTTTTACACCTACCAATTTATTACTTGCTCTGTATCTGCATATGGTTCCTTTTCTTCTCTTTTTTTGCCTTCTTTTAGATTTATTCAGTATTTTTTTGTTCATGATTCTATTTTACCTCTGTTTGGGGGGATTATTAGCTGTTATTCTTCACTTTTTACTTTAGTTGTCTCTGTAGGTTTTACGGTATCCATCAGAATCTTCCAAAATCTACCTTCAAATGTTAAATCTTTCATGTCTAATATAAGAGACTTGCAGTCGTATACTCACATTTTTCTCCTCTAAAAATGTGTGTTCCTCATATAATTTGTTTCCACATATGGTAATAAAACTCCTCACTAAATTGTTAATATTTTTGTTTAAACAGGCAATTATCTTTAAATAAATTTAAATGAAAGGAAAAATTCCTTATGCCTTTACCCATGTAGTTATCATTTCCAGTGACCTTTGTTCATTCGTGCAGATGTAGATTTCTAAATGGAACACTTTCCCTTCTGCCTAAACGACGTCTTTATAGACTTCTTATAATGTGGGCCTGTTGGTGATTCATTCTTTCAGGTTTTGTATTTTGGAAAAAGTATTCTTTTTGTCTCTATTTTGATAGATGTTTTTGCTGGGTAAAGAATCCTAAGTTACTAGTTTTGTTCCAGCTCCTTACATCATTCCATGATCCTCTTAGTTCCATTATTTCTGCTGAGGTTTCTGCTGCCATTTTCACTGTACGTGTGTGTGTGTGTCTGTGTGCATAATGCATACTTTAAATTTTTTCTATCACTAGTTTTGAGAATTTGATGATGGTCTGCTTTTGAGTTGTGCTTGCAGTTTATTGAGCTTTCTGCATCTGTGAGTTTATATTTTAATCAAGTTTTGAAATTATTCAACCATTTTTTCAAATACATTTTTCTATATCCTACTCTACTTCCGGAATTATAACTATAAATATATTAGGTCACATGAACTTATCTTAGAAACTCATTGGCAATTTTTTTTAATTCTGTTTCTATTTTTCTTTTTTATTTGTATCTATTGCTATGACTTAAAATTCACTACTCATTTTTTTCTTCTGCAATATCTAATCTTTCATAATTTCCATCCCCTGTATATTTCTACTCAGACACTACAATTTTCATCTCTAGAAGTTGTTCTTTCTTTTTTTTTTTTTTTTTGTATATCTTCAATGTCTCCACTTATCTTTTGGTTCATATAAAATACAGTTATAATAACCATCTTAATGTTCTTTTCTGCTAATATCTGTGTTAATTCTACATCCGTTTCAGCTAAACAGCTAATTTATTCATCTTCTCATTATAGACCATATTTTCCTGCCTTTTTTTTTTTTTTTTTTTTTGGCATGCCTGATAATCTTTTGTGTACCAAACATTACGAATTTTAGCATGTGCAGTGCTGGATGTTTCTCTGTTCCCAAAAGATATGATGAAGCCTCATTCTTAGATGCAGTTATGGAAACTTGGGGACAAGTTTTAGGGTTTCACTTCTACGATTTCAATGTTCAGTGTGGCGCTATTTCCCTGTGTATTGTGCCCACTGCCCCATGAACCATGAAGATTCTCAGTCTGGCTGCTGGGAACTCTGCAAGTGTCAGGTACTCTTGACCTTAACCTGGGTGGTCATTTCCCTGGCCTCAGGGTGTTTGTTTGTTTGTTTGTGTTTACTGTTGTTGTTTGTTTGTATTTTTTTTATTTTTTATGAATGCCCTGATACACAATGAAGACCTTTTGCAGGCAGGATTTTTTCTGTTAATGGCTCTCTCCTCAGTTCCTCTGTCCTGTGAATTTTATCCATCAGTGTATCCCTCATTTTCAACCCTGCCTCTTCAATTCAGGGAGATAGCTGCATGCTGCCTGGGTTTTACTACTTGTACTATAGCCTGGGAATTTTCTCTAGACAATGAGCTAAGCCAATAATAGGGTTTTCTTTCTTTGCTTGCCAACACTCAGGCCTGGTGCCTTTGTTGTATGATGTCCAATGCCTTAAAAAAAATCTTTGTTTCAACTATTTTATTTGTTTTGTGATTATTTCTGTTAAGTCCAGTCTCTGCTATATCATCTTGGTCAGAAGAAGTACTGTCTCAAGTTTCAAGCTCAAATTTTATGACCTCAGCCAGAGCCTGCTACGAACTTTCCTCCCCTACCTTCCCTTCATGTTACCATGCATACCTTCCATATTTCCTTCATATCCACTTTCCCAATCTATTAGCATGTTTTAATCATTTGCATGCTTTTTCTCTTTTGACTAAACAATTTCATTCATCACAGCATGGGCTTCTAGAATCCCAGAAATTATGTGCATGACACAAAACAATTGCTCATTAAATATTGGTTGCCTAAATGAATAAATCTCAATCGTGTTGTTCTCACTCTTATTTGTATTTGCCTGTCTCATTATTTAAAATTTAACATTCAAATAAATAAATAAATAAATAAAATTTAACATTCTGTGCACGTATTGTGTATTGAGGAACTTTGTTAAGCAGAATATTGGGTTAAGCCAAAAGGTGAACTGCCTTTTGCCAGGCCTGTTTGCAAGGAGCCACCCAGCTGGCTGACCTGTGTTCAAATATAGGGTACAAAACTGAATATTTGTCCATGGAAACCTTTCCAAGACCACATTGTATGGGCACCAGCGCCTTGCTGGCACCTTCCTGTGGCACCGCTCCCTGGGTTGCATACTTGAAATGAGTTTGCTTTAGTGCAAAATGGAAAATAAGCAGGAGATTGCTGAGATGTGAATATGGCAAGGTAGACTGACTCTCCTAGTAATGACACAGGAGGTGACATATGTCATCTTGTGCTACTGTGACCTTTCTCTCCTTCCAGAAACACACATTACTCTTAAAAAAAAAAAGGAGGAAAAAAATTGAGCCATCAATTGGGATACTGTTTAGTCATAACCAGCTTGTCTACAGCTCTTTCTCTAACATGAAATGCTATTGGACACTTTGAATTATTTCTCTTGCATCTCTTTCAAGCAGAAAACTCCAAAGCTAGAATTAATTTGGAGATAACCCTTCATTCAAACTTTCTACATTTAGTGACATTTACATTATTTACATTTATGCTTAAATAGAGGGAGAAAAAGCAATAATTACTAATCACCTACTAATTTCTAAGGGCTTCACTGGATCTTTTTTTTTTTTTTTTTTGGATCTTTTGATATAGGGAAATAGAGATACGTAGAAAAGACTTATGAATATCACACTCTAATTGGATTAAAAAGACTTAGTAAGGTCAAACATGTGATGGATATCTGTATGTGATAAAGTATCATGGAATGAGAATAGATATCCACAGCCTCTAAGGACCGAGCACATAAAAAAATGGGATCTGAAGAAAATAGTGTATTGGAATTTAAAAATATATATATTTCATTTTTTAATAATAATGATTGTATAGCTTCAGACATGTTAGGAAAATCCTGATGTAACAGTAATAGTGTGGATTATAGGAATTATACATATTTGGTCAGATGAGGAAACTAAAACTCAGTAAATTTAAGTATTGTACCTAAGGTCAATAAGCTAGAAGAGTGAGGATTTAAATCCAGATCTCTAAGAACCTATAGGTGAAGCTCTTTGTTCTATCGGATTACTTATATATAGCAATATTCATGTTTTAAAAAAAAATATTTCATCTTGTTGCAAAATATGTTAGGTGATCAAGCTCTGCTAAGTCAAGTTCCTGGTGTTCATGTGGTCAGAGATATGTGTATGTGAGTGACTTAAAACTCAACACCCAGAAAAGAGTGGACCTTTCTACTATGCTTCTTATGCTCAGACTTCCATCAGCAAGTGATTTTCTTGCTTTAAATTTAATGCTGACTCTGTTCAAGCAGAAAATAGATTTGAAGACAATGAAAAATGCACTACTTTATTTCCCTAAGGGCTTCCCTACACAGTAGGCCTTGAACAAAACTAATTTTATAAGGAGAGACAAACAACCAAGTTAATCTTCAATGCAAAATTTATTGTTTGGTTTTTTTTCCTAAATTATTTTACTAAGTATTGATTCCCTGATTCTTATTATCCATCTTCAAATCACAGCGCTCAGTGTAGAATTTGCATATATTCTGGTAACAAAATTCATAATCAAAAGGGAAATAATCTCACCATGGTGCATGTAATTTTTCTGTCCAAGGGAACCTTGTAAAGTGCTGATAAAAATAAATTGTAGTGAATGAGAAAATCAAAAGAAGTAAAATATCAAAGGATCCTTAGTGATAACTTGGTCCAGTGATTTTTTTTACATTCCCGAGGGAGAAAAATTGATTTTTGAGAAGGAGCATTTTGATTGCAGTTTTTCCACATGGGCTCCATGTTTTGGAGGATTTTCCAATACAGTAACATTACATTTATTGAGAAATAATGGTTATACTGATTTGATCAATTTAAAAAATGGGAAAATGTGTGGAACTTGTGATCATCTGCAACAACAACAACCAGAACAATTCTCTGAGGTCCAAATTATTCCTGACCTTTGAGGAAACCAAGAAAGTCTGAGTGTGTGATTTCCAGAGTTGGCTTCAAAGAGTTTTATGATTGTATATCCCCTCAGGAGAAGGTGAAAGAGGAAAAGACATTTGAATCCTTTTTAGAGTAAAGAAAGTAGAGTAAGATCAGACTGAGACCAAATTGCACCTTCAAGGTCATAGAAGGAAATTTCAAAATACATACAAGTAGAACTGAACTTATGAAGATGCGATTAAGCTTAGAGTAGAAGAAGATTGGGATTTAGCAGGATACCTGTGCAAATCAGTGGATTGTTCATTGCTAGTCTCTCGTCACTCTTTGGTGTTTCATTAACTACAATACCTAAACTGTTTAGAGTAGAGTATGCCAAATAGGAGGCTATAAAACATAATCCAGTCTTTAGATACTTAGCTGACTCCCCAAAGTGTTTTAACAATTATGAAAATACTTATAGCTTATTTTCCATGTATTTCTAGAAAAATTCACGAGAAAGACCTATACTATGTTACTTTATGACATCAATTTCCAACACTCATGCTGTAACTTTACCCTTGAAACACCAGAGAATGCATGCTTTCCAACTCAGTCTGTAGCATTCTGTATTATCTTATAATCATGCCATCAACTCATTTAACTAATTATATCATTTAATAATTTATTTTTTAAATTTTTTTTTAATTTATTTATGATAGGCACACAGTGAGAGAGAGAGAGGCAGAGACACAGGCAGAGGGAGAAGCAGGCTCCATGCACCGGGAGCCCGACGTGGGATTCGATCCCGGGTCTCCAGGATCGCGCCCTGGGTCAAAGGCAGGCGCCAAACCGCTGCGCCACCCAGGGATCCCCATTTAATAATTTAAAGAGTTTGTCTTGCCTCTGATATATTTGATCAGAGTTGACTCATATCCATCTGATATAAACTGTTATGATATTTGAATTTTAAGACCATTTTTTCCCAAACTTTAATGGGACCTCACTGACATACAGATTGGGATTCCTCAGGACCTCACTGACATACAGATTGAGATTCTGTAGGTTTGGCAATTCTAACACATTCCCAGGTAATTGCAATGCTGATGGTATGCATACCATTCTTTAAGGAACAAGAGCTTAAAGCAAGTGTCTTCCTCTGGAGCCCAAGAAAAGGGTTTCTGTAAAGCTGGTATATGTGGTAATATGACACTAGAAAATGAGAGTACATAGCAATAAATGGAAGAGAAGGACTGGAAAGCAATACATGCATAGATTATCAAGTAGGTCATCAGGGTGGGCATACATTCCAGTGGGAACGTTCAAAGAGTTTTGTGAAATATTTATGGAAATTTTCTGCCCAGGGGATAAAAGAAAGAAATATTTGGGCCCCTGAGTGGTCGGTTGGTTAAGCATCCAACTCTTGTTTTTGGCTCAGATCAAGATCTTAGTGTCATGACACTGCCCCCCTGCATCAGGTTCCACATTCAGTGAGGAGTCTGCTTGAGGTTTTCTCTGTCTGTCTGTCTGTCTCTCTCCCCCGTCTCTCCTCTTGCTTGCACACTCTCTCTCTCTCACTCTTTCTTTCTCAAATTAAAAAAAAAAAATCTAAAAAGAAAGAAAGAAAGAAGAAAGAAAGAAAGAAAGAAAGAAAGAAAGAAAGAAAGAAAGAAGAAAGAAAGAAAGAAAGAAAGAAAGAAAGAAAGAAAGAAAGAAAAAGAAAATATTTATCTATCCAACTTCTTTATTCCCACCAAAGGTGGTTCTGTGGACCTGCCCTTCCAGCTTGCACACGAGTGATAACAGAGCAGTTTTCTTTTCTTTTCTTTTTTTTAGATGTATTTATTTATTATGATAAACACAGAGAGAGAGAGAGAGAGAGGCAGAGACACAGGCAGAGGGAGAAGCAGGCTCCATGCACTGGGAGCCCGACGTGGGATTCGATCCCGGGTCTCCAGGATCGTGCCCTGGGCCAAAGGCAGGCTCCATACCGCTGAGCCACCCAGGGATCCCCACAGAGCAGTTTTCTATGGCAGTCCCATCTATACACATCAAAGAAGACTTAGGGCTTGAAACAAAAATATTTACAACATGGACTAAGACAATGTTTTGTTTATGTTGTACCAGCAGAAAGTTAGTGGAGGCCTACTTGAAACCAACTATTGTAACAGTGACTGGATAGACAAGAGAATTTCGAGGTGATACACAAGAATTGTAAGATGCAATATGCTTTCTTATGACTGGTTGGTGCCTTGAGCCTAAGCACTTGGCTACAAAACTCATGTCTCTTTCAGACAAAAGCCAAATGGTTCTTCGGCACCATGCCACACTTCTTCCCCCAAAACACAGTCAAGATTTCATCAGTCTAATGATGAAAGCATAGGCACACTGTTAGACAATGAGTGTCAGGGGATAAGGTTAATATTACTGCAGTTTTTTTCTTTCAGAGTAGCAGATGGCCTTTACAGGACCAGGAAAAGTTCCTCCAGTACCTTCTAGCTCATAAAATGGTTGCTATTTGGCAAAGAATCTGATCCTTTAAAAGAAAACCATAACCTGTAGTGGAACAATTGTTTACTATTAACATAAAGAACTCCCACCACACACAGCCACAGGAGAGATGTTGTATACCCTTTAGCACTTCTGATAATGCTACTGAGCCAGGCTTTGTCTATCTCACCTAAGTGAGTCTAAGAGATTATCACCACTGCCATTAACAATAGCTTTAGAAACCAAGTACCTCTGGGTTTTAGGCAACTAGTCCTTTCACTTTCCTTACTATATCTCTAAAACCAGATTAAAGCAATGGCATCCCCCAACTAATAAGAATGGTTGCAAAGGTTTAGATGGTGCAATAAACATTCACAGAAGAACCCAAAGTCTTAGTTAACTTAACAACTAGTAACTTAAATTCTCTGCATTATTTTCCCCTTAGAAAGACAAAAGGTTACCAAAACTAAGGGATGTTTAATGTATCAGGAGCACATAGGCTCCCACATAAGTTCTTATCTGTTTTGGAGCATGAGAAACTGACACATTCAAAAACCTCTGGGATTCAATGGCGCATCAAATGACTTACATTTGGCAAGAGGTCATATTGTGTAGAAGGAAGAGTTTTGTCCCAAGTCTTAAAATAAATTCTCTGCATTTTTGAATTCCAGTTACTCTTCAAAACAAAATGCTTGACCATAGATTTATTCTTCTGATGCCACAACTTCAGTTTCCTCCTACTTAAAATAAGAAAAATATTATTCTTGTTCAGATCTCAGGATTATCAAGAGAAACAAATATTTTAGTTTTGCCTTGTTCTTTCAACTAAGCAAGCTAGAAGCAACAACACCCTAGTAGTAATGAGCATACCACGTACCCTGATCTTGGTTTCAAATATCATTGTCCAATAAAATGAACAAGCTCTTCTTGGAGAAACTGCTAATTCTAGGTCTGGAGCAGGAAACATAAAATGAACTTGTAGCATCTTGAATTACCAGAAGTAAGAGCATACTTAAAAACAAAAATAAAAACAATGATGAGGGGTTTAATAAAACAACTCAGGATCCAACTGAAAACGGACTCAATGACCAAGGCTAGAATTTGAAAAGTAAAACAAATAAAATGCAATTGGATTAAACCTGAAGTGTAAAATAAATATCCGTTAGTCAATACTTATTAAATAAATAATTGAAAAATAATTAATTATAAATAAATGAGGCAAAAAAGATAAATCTGCCACAAAGAGATATAGTTTGTGTAGACCCACTACTCTGTCCTGAAGGAGGTGGAAGATAATTTCCCACTCCTCAAATGTGTGCTATATAGAGTGACTTCCTTCCCAGGAGCAGAGTATGGAAAGGGAGATGAAAGTAGAGAAACTGATAAAAACTATCCCAGCCATGTGACCAAGTTCAACATTAACTGTAACAGCTCATGTCGTTAGTGTGTACCCTCCCCATCATGTGATGAAGGGATGCTTTATCTCTTTTGTCTTCCTCCCGATAATCCATGATGCCTGTCTAATCATAGGAAGAGCATCAAGACAAATCCTATCTGATGGACATTTTACAAAATATCTGATTAGCACTACCCAAAACTCTCAAGATCATAAATAACAAAGAAAGTCTGAGAAACTATCAGGGCAGAGAAATCTAAAGAGACTTGATAACTAAATGTAATGTGACATCCCTGATGGGAGACTTGAACAGAAAAAATACAGTGGGAAAACTAAGAAATTTTCAATAAAGTGAGGCTTATTCAATGTATCATTACTAGTTTATTAATAGTGACAAGTATACCATAATTATCTAATATCTATCAATAGAATTTGCCAGGTGTGGGGTCTGGGGACTTATGTGTACTATTTTCACAGTTTTCCTGTAAGTTTGTCCAAAAAAAAAAATCCATTAGCATATTTTTCAATGGAGTTACATGAGGGTCAGAAGAACAAAATATGAATTTGTAATATCTATCCATCCATCCATCTGTCCATCTATTCATTCTTTAACAAGCTCATAGAATACTGCTGATTTACAAGTTGCTCACAGTTCAGTGGAATAAAAAATATATATAAGGAAAATAATAATACTGTTACAGTGCAAATACTATACTTAGCCAAGTATATAATCTGCATATCTACCCTCTAGACCTACCCCTTTTCAATAATTGAGGTAGATCAAAGACAGGCTAGGTACTAACAGCTACCATCCTATTTTATCCTAATAGATAAAGAAAAAAAAATGGGAGATAATGTAGCGTAGTTAATAAAATGGCTTTTTCTTGATAAAAATTACAATGCTGACTATAAAACACTTTCATTATTCATGAGTGGTTTGTTGAAAGAGATTTTCAATTTCTTCTGTTAATTTTACTACTGAGTCTATTTTAAAATTAAAAAGTAATTGGGCAGTGGGAAGGAATAAGATAGAAATATAATCACTAGAGTATGAATTATTTGTTGAGGTAAATAGTAATTTTTAAAGAGAAAGTAAGTGTGAATATTCTTGACTCTTGTTCCAGGGAAATGTGCATTAAATATTTGGTTTGGAATATTTACCCAGGAAGGCAGAACTGATAAAAAAACAAAACAAAACAAAACAACAACAAAAAAACCCTAACATTTATTTGATAACCTATTGTGTCCCAGGCCTTAGCTAGGCATTTGTAGCAGTGGCATATTATTTAATTATCACCTGTCTTAACTCCAGCTACCATAACAAAGTAACATAGACGGGGTAGTTTAAATAACAGGTATTTTCACAGTTCTGCAAGCTGGGAAGTCCAAGATCAAGGTGCTGGCTGATTTATTTCCTGGTGAGTATCGTTTTCCTGTCTTTTGGATGACTGCCTTCTCTGTGTCCTTACACGGCAGAGACAGAAGGAGCTTTGGTATATTTTCTTCTTATAAGGCCATTAAACCCATGGGGAGGCTCATCCTCATGACTAATTTCTTTCCAAAGGCCTCATCTTTAAATTCCAGTATGTTGGCAGTTAGCTCTTAAACATATCAATTTTGAGGGGACACAGAAATTCATTCCATAGCATCATCATAAGCTGAAAGAGTAAGTATCGTTATTGCTTTATTTCTTCTTACTTTTGCAGAAAAGGAGACTGAGGTTCAGGGAAATTTAATAAGTTGCACAGGCCTACCAGAAACTACATGTCTGGAGGCTCCTGGCCAAATTGTGCTCAGATATATTATTTAAAGAGAAATAATTGTTTGAATAAGCCTAAAATCTTTGTGGCCTAATATTGGGATGTTTATTTAATTTTCAATTTTTCAACACAATTCAAGTTAGCAGGGGCCACTTATTCTTTCTGGTAGGTCCACTGTTCCCAAGGGATTCAGGTTCCTCAAATAGGTCCAGCAGAGTAAGAAAGAAGGATTAGAAAGTGTATTACCATTGGTGATATTGCTGTTTATTAGCTATTTTTGCTTATATTCTCCATGCCAGGATTCAGTTCCAAGATCACAGTTCACTGCAAAGAGGAGTTGGAAAAAAAAAAAAAAGGGGAGGGGGAAACAAACAATCAAAAAAAAAAAAAAAAAAAAAAAGAGAGGAGTTGGAGATATAATCTTGCTAATGTGCCCAGGAAGAAAAGGAAATAAAAAGGGGAAGGCATAATAAACAAACATTCTCAGACCCAACAATTGACTCCTTTGAGGGAAAAAAAAAAAAAATTCTATATGAGCATTCGTCTCTGGAGAGAGAGAGAGAGAGAGAGACTCCTCTGTCATGAAATAAGTGGATTTCAGCAACTCAAGCACAGTTTGACATTCACAGACATAATACAATCTACAAGTAGACAAGCATGAAAGGGGAAGGCTTCCCTTAGGAAGCTATATCCCACCAACAGACATGGCCAGGGAAGCCCGCTACGTGTGGAGATGGGAGCAAAACTGGAAGCGTGCAAGCGCAGAAAGTGGACAGTGCATGCGAAGGGCTGATTAGCCAGTGTACAAAACACTTCTCGTGAAGCCAAGAGGTAACTAAGCCTCAGGGAGCAAACCATATTGGCTGCATCATGAAGCAGTAGGCCTAGATGTTAGCATATCTGTATACCGACCACCACTGTCATTCTGTCTTTCCCCCCGACTGTGAGGTAGTGTTAGCTTGAGACAAATCCTAAGAATGGGGACCACTCTGTCCTGTAAAGCATTGTGTGTAGATACCAGCATAATCCCATTAAATAGCAGCCAGGGATGTGAGCTTTCATTGAAGTGTAGGGCTTGCAGGCTAAACCCCACCTATGCCATTGTATAAAGAGAACACATTTGCATTTGATTGATTTGCATATCTCTAAGTCTAGAGATAGAGATCCCAAGCATTTGACAGAACTTGATCATCCTTCACCCTGTCCTACCCTGTTTTCTACATCCTACAGGCCTCTATGAGCCCAGTCTTGGAAACTCTCACTGTCTTTACTCTGATCCATCTTCCAACTGGCTTTCAGAGTGTTATGGTAATGGCAACTCTGACTTGGTTCTTTTAACCATTCTATTCTCATATCTTTTATTCTCTAGCTTGTTTCTCTGCGGGTGCATTTAATTCTACCTAAACTCAGAATTTACTTGTTACTTAAACAGGAAAATCTACTTATGATGTACGCCATCACTTCTTTCTCCCCTGTACTCTTAACTATATTTGCCTCACATGCTGATCTAACTGATCCAATTTATAACTTTTATTTCTCCTCTACTTTTATAGACCCTAACACTGCCTTTTAGATAGAAGTTGCTCAATAAATGTGTGAAAAAATAAAATAAATGGAATTAACTCAGGCTGATGGTAACCAAGACAGTGGTCATATGTTACTTCCTGAAGATGCAGTTACCTCTAAAATTCTATATATAAGTTTACCCCTAGTGTTCATATTTCATCATTTTAAAAAAATGCCTGAAAATATTTAATACTACTACAAGTAAGTGAATAGCTCTATATTTTGCACATGAATGGAATCACAAAAAGTCCTTTGACATATAACTCTAAAATCTTACAATATATTAACTTAAAAAGCAAGCAAATGTTTAATTTTAACTTTTTTGTTAAATATATCACGTAAGTCCATACAGGTCTAATCCCATCTAATCATGACAGTCATGTATGGTGAATTTTAAAAATAAGGATTTCTCTATAATAAATAACCTAAGAAGTTACAATTCAAAGCTCTTAGGTTAGACCTGTATATTTGTGATAATAAAAATATTGAACATTCTCCAGGGATATTCTAATGATTAGCCAGATTTGGGAAATAATTATTTAATACAAAAACACTATTGTATAATTTGATATAAATTTTTCCGCCTAAACCATTATTAATGAGACAGTATTCTCTAATCATGGGGATGACATTTTGTCTTTGATAATTTACTCCCAAATAACTAAAGGTCATGGCAAATCTAAATCATTAATTGAAAAATCAAGGGGATGCTTCCCCTCTACTCCTGAAATATTTCACTAGATAGAGCTAATTAAGTTGAGTGGAAATTTTCAATCAAATATTTTTGGTAGTGCTCAGAGTGGCTGATTTCTAAATAGATAGGTAAAATCTATACTGCCATTTCATTTTTGAAACTATCTAAACTGTCCATTATTCCACCAAATGTTTAAAGCAACGTAGCTTGTGTAACCATACTTCCCACGCACAAACAAGGTGAGAGGCAGGACAGTTGGTTTAAAGGATAGCCACACACACTGGATTCCAATACCTAGCCCAGTACCTAGCATGCTTATGACTGTAGAGGAGTCGCCTAATATCTGCTAAATCCGGCATTTCTTCAATAAAATGTAAAGTTGGGTAGCTACAGGAAACAGTTTCTTTAGAATAAATTATTCTATGCTCAATTCGACCATGTTTTAATGAGAGATGTCAAATGGGATTCTCCTGGCATCAGAGATAGGCATGCAATCCAAATACTGATTATCCAAGGGGTTCTCAGAATTTATAAAAATCCAAAAAGGAAAATTAAATCTTTCCACTTTGGTGAGGAATGTGTATGCTTGAAATTTGTTGGCAGTCTTTGTTTCTGACAAACCAAAGTAGTTGCCATATAGGGGATGATACTGCCAATTCAGAAAAAAGCAAATTTACTAGTTGAAGGGAGAGAGCTATATGGTGACTCTTTCTTGTTTGGAGGGAACGTGTGGCCTCCAACCACCTTTGCGCATTTAAGGAATCCCTCTTTGTAGGTAGACTTACGAAGGGTCAGAACCCTCCCACGACAGAAACCTCAGGACGAGAGGCCAATTTCTATGCTACTCTATGGGATGCTCTTCCCCCAGGATGCGTACTGGGTGTGGAAAACACAGAGCGACTGTGGGAATGCATTTGCAGATAATATTATGGGAGAATTAGGAAAATATATATAATTAGCATAGGCAATCTTGGGTTGGAGGCTAATTCTAAAAGAAAAGATATAATGCTTATTCATATTGATAGAAACTTAAAGGGTTTGAAGTGAAAGTGACATCTTCACCCATTCTATAAATATTTTATCAAGTACCTAACATGTGTCCAACACTGTTCTAGTTACTAGAAATATAACATATTTCAATATATTCATAACAACAACAAGTACAAGAACGTCACAATGGTACTCACGGAGCTTACGTGGGAAAGGTACACTAGCGAACAGGGATGAGATGCTGCGCTTAGAAAAATTAAACATGTGGTTGACATAACTGGTTTAGCAGGGCTTATGTAGGGACTCAGCATGAATGTGGGGCATGTGTTTATGCACATGTGTGTGTGTTAATATGTTTAACATTTGCATAATGCAATTATTTCAATAAAGAGGGGTACAATCATTAGGGATATTCATTAGAATATATACTTTGCTTTATTGCCTGTTACTTCTTCAGTTCATTTATTAACGTATTTACATAGTGTCAGTCTTTTATTTTTTAACCATTTTCCACTTCTCTTGCAGAGTTTACAAATTAGTAGTTGAATATTTGTCTTTATATTATTAATGCTATGTTTTGATGTATTTTGAACAAATATGGGGTATTACTACATTGCTGAAAGAGTCTGACCAAAGTCCCCGGTGTCTAAAACTCTACTGCTTTCTAACACCCAGCAGGAAAAAGAGTTACACTGTGGACAGGTAAGACCTCAGAAGGCAGAGAGGTGAGCTCTAGGTCCCTTAAGCTGTAGGTTTTCTCACCTCTGTCTCCTAAGATGATTGGAAAAGTTTGCACCTATGTTTCCCAGGTAATTGGAAAAATTACCTAATATCTCTAAACTTTATTTTACACATCTGTAAGGAGAAGACTTTGATCTCTTACTATAGTTAGTTTCATTATAGAAAGGATTAAGAAATTCTAAATATAATTTTATAAATACAAAATAAATATATATATTTATATATTACAAATACAAAAAAAGCTATACATTGCTTTTTAAAAGCTGTAAATAAATATATTTCTTTCTCCCATGCCTCTTCCCCCTTCAAAAATCATTCTCCAGCTTATTAAGATTTCATGAATTATTTCTACTTTGTGCCAAGCAGTATGATCAATGCTTGGCACACACTGGGATGAGGAGAGCAAGCAAATAAAAAAAAAAAAAAAAAACACAACACACTTCCAGGTTTTGCTTTCATACTGTCAATTTTTTGTCAGTATGAGAATTGAGCGACCTCAAACAATCAGAGAGAGTGTAGCAGTTCTTGATCTCCTCTTTGTATTCATCATATTGTATTGGATATTTTCAAGAAAACTCCCCAGAAAAAGCTATTTCCTCAATTATAATATCTGTTTTCTATTTTCAGAGAGCAGTTCTGAGGGAGCCTTCCCATGCTCCCTTGATCTAATCCATCTGTGGGTGGGATGCGAGTAATTTTAAATTCCATATGTGTTATTACCCACTTATGCCCTTTCTCTTTGAAGTCTGTTAAACCTTATTTATAGGACGAATTAGATCAACACCACGAAGTAATGCTATTTAAATTGCAAGTGCATGTCGTGCTTTCCTAATGGATTCAGCAAGGAGTGACATCACCAAGTGGCGACATAGTTGCCGACTTCGTTCTCCTCCACTAGAAGAACAACTAAGAGCTGTTCAAGAGTGAGACACCACCGAGAGAATCCTAGAACACAGGGGGAAGGCTGCAGCACCCTCTGAGCCTCAGAGACCCAGACAGTCCACATTAGAAGGGCAAGGGAAACAGCTACACGTGGACCGCAGCATTTCCCCCCAGGCCAGCACAGCCCCAGGTAGGAAGGTCTTCCCTAGCCTCTGTTCTCCATGGGAAAAGACAACCCAGGGGGCAAAACTAGCTCTCTCTCACCCAGCGTTGTGGCTCCCAACATTTGCAGGATCCCCTACTCTTTTTTATATATATATATATATATAAATTTATTTTTTATTGGTGTTCAATTTGCCAACATCTAGAATAACACCCAGTGCTCATCCCGTCAGTGCCCACCTCAGTGCCCGTCACCCAGTCACCCCCACCCCCTGCCCACCTCCCCTAGGATCCCCTACTCTTGATCTCACATCAGAGACTGCAGGGGAACCTGAGGGGCTCAGGCACTGGGAATGTGACTATGATAGAGAAGGGAAGAGGGTGGCTTGCAGCAACCAGCATGTAGATTTTGGCAGATTGAGTTCTAACCTGTAGCACCCCAGAAGTAATTGGAACCCGCAGTTCTACTCATCTACAGAACCAAGTTCAGGGGGACACCTTAACCAGGGAACTCAGCAGGGTGAAGATCTGCCTAATTCAGACTCCCCAGTGGGGAGTTTTGATGGCCCTAGAGCCTAGTTTGCCCAGGCAAGGTTGACTCACAGCTCCACTCACTGCAGAGTCTTCTCGCTTCATCCAACCACAAGGGCTAGTGACAACCCAGAAGCTGTGAGCCCAGCACTGTTCTAGCCTACACTACAGGAGGCCGAGCAGATAGTTTGCCAAGCAAAGCCGGTCAGCCTGTTTGGGTGTGAGCTGGTTTGAGGTAGGACAACAGAGAGCTGCTGCTTCTGCTGCCCCAGGACAGGGAGTCAGGCTCACAGCCCCGTCCGTTGCTGGATACAGCCTCCAGCCAGCCCAACCAGAGAGCCGAAACAGAGCACACCCAAAAGGCCTGCATACAGTGCCACTTGAACAGAAACCACAGCCCATTGTTTCCTCCATCTGCAGAGCAAAACCAGTGGCCTCACTTGACCAGGAATTCAGTGTACACTCTGGCCTAATTCAGGTCCTGAAACAATAAGTTGTGCAAGGCAGCTAATTCATAGCCCCAATTACCCAGTCTTGGCCATCTTCTAAGCCTGATCAGAGCAGCCAGGAAACTGCAGAACAAATCCTACTGCCTCACTTTTTTAGGGAACCAATGGATTCAGGAACAATCAATATGGCAATCCAATTTCAACTCTTTGGCTGTTCACATACAAAAATAACTTCACAAGCAATTTGAATATACACAGATTACTTCTCCTAGGCTTCTCCATACCTTGGAAAATAAAAAGAAAATAACGTATCAACTTTGAATGATTTTAAATCTAGAAGGAGCTTTAAATAATAGTTAGGACAATCTAATCTTTCCTTATACCTCATTCATTTATTCTTTTTTAAGTTGATGAAATGGATGGTTAAGTAGATTAATAAAGTATTCCATGAGACCATGAAAGTCTACTCAAATCTTGATGGCCTGGAATGATTGGTGCAGATAGCAGCTGAAAGTGTGAATATTTAAATTTGTACCAAGTCATAGCCATGTAGAGACAACAATCCAGTGGGAACAGAAAGAAAACTTCTATTAATAATTCTTTCTTAACAAACATAACAAATAAGACTGATTCAGTGGTTAATTTATGATTGACAATTATTAATCAATGAGAATGATTACATATAATTAATCAATGAATGCTGGAGATATATGAGACAATCCTCTATTTGACTTGAATATGGGCACATATTCTATGTTGCATCACCAAACCCTCCATTGATTAGTGACTTCACAAATTCATACATTCTAAAGACTCCACATCTACAGACTGCACTATGCTGGGATTGAAATCTTTATTTATGACCTGTATTTGGAGAAGAAAGGAGATAACATCAACACATGCATTCTGTCCCATGTCCCATGGCTCCTTATTGAATGGATTATTCCAGAGATAGGGAGTCCATTTTGCTCACAGGAGCTTATATATTACCCCATTATGCCATCCCAATAAGTATGGCTTAGAAGCCTAAAAAATAAAGCATATTAATTAAGTCAAAGTATGTTCTTAAAAGTTTTTGATTAAAGTATTTATCTATACCATCTTTGTAGGAAATTCATTTTCCAAGGCCTTCAAGTTATTTTATTATTATTCCATCCTCTCTTTTAATTGTTTTTTGTTTGTTTGTTTGTTTGTTTGTTTTGGGGTTTTGTTGGTTTGTTTGTTTAGCCTGGATGTCCTCAGGCATCTCTGCTTTATTTTCCATCCTTCACACTATTGTTACAAATTGAGATAAGACAATGTGCTGATAGATATAAAAACATGTATAGGCCCCCCTTTGCCACAGCATGTATTATGATCCATCTAGGAAGATCTTTGGCCAGTGTAAGCATTGAGGATGTAGGAACTAGGGGAAGGGCCCAGCATCTAAAGACCTTTTCATATCTGCAATATTGGTAGACGTAAGCTTCCTCTGTGGCTAGAATGCAGAATTCTAGAATGTCAGATAGATTTTACCTCATATATCAGGCAAAAGTCTGTAGTGGCTGCATATTGCACTAGCTTGAGAAAGGTGCTAAGGCTCAAGAGTATTCAAGAATAGAGTATCTTGAAGAGTTAATGATATTTGCCATGTTTGTGCCAGATATCTGGCAGTCTCAGACCTTTACTGTCAGTTTCTGGTCTATCCCTTTATGCCCGTGAGTTCTGCTACTGATCTAGAATTACCCTAGAATTTATCATGATAGCTTTTCCTTTTAGACAATTTTTCCATTGTTGTAGAGAGTCTTGAATTACATACTGGCTCACATTTCTTGTCATATCAAAATATTTATGGCACTGAAGTTCTTTGCAGTGCCAAATCCACAGTGTGAGTGCTGAATATTCACCTGATCCAGCCTGAGACAATTGGGGCTTTCTTTACAAGATCTAGATTTGGGTCACAGAGATTCAGTTAATCCATGTTTGAGACTAGAGCTGTAAGGTGTGTGTGAGACAAATCTGAAGATCCTGTTGCTTAGGCAAATATTGATTTGGCAGTTCTAATTTATCTAAACCAGCAAACAGGCTAACAGCAGCCCATGAGTGTCCTTTCTTAGCAAGCATTTTGTTTTATTTTGTTTCTGTTTTGGTTTTGTGAACAATGAGCTTTCATCATCATATCAACACATAAATGTTCCCTGACTCTTGTCTTTTATATAAACATCGTGAATGCAGGGTCACTCTCCACTAGAACCTTGTGTGAACATCTACAGTTCAGTGAAGTCGTGGTTTAATCAGTTTGAGTGGACTGTGTACACTCTGTTACTTCTTTACATTTATGTTTGTCTGTTTTCCCAAAAGACCTTATGGGCGCTAGTGATGTGTATCAGTGACCCCTTTGCCCATAGGGTCTTTCTTATGGAAATAGGGCTCTGGCAGGACTTTCAGAAATACAAAGAGGAAAGGATAGATTGGAGAAAGAGGAGGAAAAGGAAAATGATGAAGTACTGTAGTAGCAATGGACTCTTGATGGAAATGAAGATAAAGTCTCTCAAAGACTGAAAAATTAATAGTTCTTCCTTCACTCCAAATTCCATGAGGACTTCTATCATTGCCTCTGGGGTCCATGCAGCTTTCATGCACAGCATCTTCACTTTCATTCTCAGATTATTAGAATATTCATCCTTCATGGCTAAACTCAAATGTCAATGCTGCTGAGAGGCATCCCCTAATCTCTCAAGCCCATATTAATCATTCTTTTATTTGCACTCAAAATTATGCTTATGAATTGATTAAAGATTAATTTTACTCTACCATAATTTATTGCTAATAAATCAGTCTTCACCCTACCATAAAGTTCCATTAAGATAGTGAATAGTTCTGGCATACATTTATGTATACTAAATATACTTTATATGGTAAGATTAAAAATTTAAAAAATAAATAAAACCTTACTCTTAAGCAAATTGGAAAAAAAATTAAATATATCTTGACACCGTTCATACAATTATGCTATGAGAACTCCGGTTCTGATTCTCATTTTATAGATAAGAAAACAGAACTTGTAAAAAATATATATATTACTAGTAATGGTGAAACTAAGATTCAAATCAAGATCTTTCTGACGCCAATGCCCAAGTAACTCAGTAATTCCTGAAATGAATTTTTATTACTAGTTTGATGGTCTAACCAAGATGAAAGGCTGACCTTGGATCTCGAAATTTTGTTTAGATTAACACAAGATGAACTAAGCCATGGTATTATTGATGATTGTTAACCAGACTTCAAAAGCCTTTGTAATCTTCCTTCCTTAGCAGCTTGGGAAATCTTGGCTCAAAACACTTAAAAGAGAGTAAGGTTATCTTATCTTATAAACAATTCTCTGCCTATGTATCTGAAAGAAAGGTCAAGTTAAAAACAAGAAAGCAAACAAAAACAGAAGCAGTGACATAGACATTGTGTTATGTCTCTGTGGGATCCTGTGTGTCAAATACCCACTGAAGAAAGTGAAGGTGATACGTTTGTTTGCACAGTAGAGTCAGAAGATCAGTATTCATCTTGTGTTCTTTGGAATTCCATTAATTCATTATTGTGACCATTCAAATACTGGTGATTTTAAGTGCCCTATTCTAATGATGTCAGAAAAAAGAGAGAGAGGGTAGGAGGAGAGAAAGTTAATAATAAACAAGGATTTCAGAAAAAATATTTTATAAATTAAATTATACTTCAACCACATTAGTAATCCATACGTTCTATACAAGTATCATGCCATCCTACTTTGACTACTTTGCTCATATGGTTCCCCACTGCTAAACAAAATTTGTCTTTTCAAGCACAATTTACACCTTTGCTACTCTGAGCACCGACTGTATCGCAAGACCCAGCCCAACACTGGAGCCTCTAACAGCCTTTCCTTCCTTATGCACCCAAAAAGGAATCATACTGTCTTTCAAATTTCTAAATCAGTATGTTCTCCTCTTTCTATGAACTAGAAGGGAATAAAAGCAGTTTAAACAAATACCTCAAGCCTGGAATTGACTTTAATGTTCTTTTTGACCATTACATTATCTGATATTCAAAAAGACTCAGTGAGATAACACAATCATCCACATTTTTAAAAAAAATCAGGGATTGAGATTAGACTTCAAATGCTATTCATTTTAATTTTGCCATCATGCTGCCCGTGGGCTGGAACTATGAAGCAATTGATTTCTGTATCCAACTAAAGCACTTATCACACGGCCCTCTGCATGGTAGATCCTAGATAAAAGCGAACTAAATGTTGAAACACATTATTGCTCCACATAAATATACATGGTTGGTCTTATCTATTTTGTAAGGCAGCCTCGCAGTCCTCATCTAAAAATTAAATTTGATTCTCACCACATCATGCTAGCAATTCACTGGAGTTACTGTGCTGTTGAGGGAAATAAAGCATCATACCTTCTTTCCAAAGCAAAATCCATATTTAAATATGTTAAGATATTTAATAATTTGGCTATTTTATTGCTTCCAACAGCCAGCTCTTAAGACATAATTATTCTAAATTAGCAGAGTTTATTCAAGTTTCTGTGATTAGTTAGCAAGAATCTTTCATGGCCTTGCTGAGTCCACCAAATCCCACCAATGATAACATGTGTAAGGGAAACACCAGGACACCCAGTCCTTCACATACCCTTTAAATCCTATACTTATTTGTGGAAGATGCAAAGACTACAACAAGAATATATTTCCAGCACGGATAGCATAGAAGTCTCTCTCTCTCTTTTTTTTTTTTAACGCTGTGCAAATTCGTTTATTGGAACCACTGGGTGCAGAGGAGGGGAGGATAGCATAGAAGTCTTAAAATGACATTGATCCCTTGCAAAACTAAAATTCACAAATGCTTTGGGGCTTTGGTGAAGTTATTGACAGTGTTAAACTTGACTGGGAGGTGGAGACACAGTGCCAGGCAATTAAGAAAACCACTCCTGGGGGCCGGGCAAGCAAGTAACTGGTCTGACAAATCTAAAGTAGTCTATGACCCACTAACAGTACCTTCAGGATTTCTGTAAATGTTGTTTATCATGGTCTGAAAGAGCGCTGCGTAAGGTTTACCTCACACACGGACACATGTCCCCATACAACCACATACAAACACCTGCCAGTGTCCACTCTTTCTCCCTCCATTTTCCTCTTCCCCTCTCTTACAGCATCTCTTAAGGGCCAAAGTGAAATGGAAAAGCACACAGCCTTAAGCACATAAAATTTCTGAAAACAAATGAGGATATGGTTTCAAGAAAAAAAAAAAAAAACTTAATTAGGATCCACTGAAAAGTAGACTAAATCAAAAGCTAGCAAAGATACTTATCTACTAGATTGTCAGGGGTATTGAAGAAGGAAAAATCTCTAAAGACAGAGTCCAATGCTTGGCACAGCACAGAATATTCAATAAAATAAATAATGATATAGTATTGATGGAGTTCAGGGTAAAGTCTTGTGATTGACTATTTTATGTACTATGAGTTTTGATCTACCATTTTAATTGAAATATAAAGGCAGAGAATAATTTAAATAGTCATATTTGTCTGCTAATAGCTGTCCTTTCATTGAGAACTAAGTGTGTTGTTCACATACTACATTACAAAATGTGTCATGAACCAAAGCTACCTTTTATTTTCTTTAAACAAATTAATAGGCACAAAAACCTGAATTCCTTTTTTTTAAAGATTTTTATTTATTCATTAGAGACACAGAGAGGCAGAGACACAGGCAGAGGGAGAAGCAGGCTCCCTGCAGGGAGTCCCATGGAGGACCCCGGGGTCCCTGGCCTCAGGATCACACCCTGAGCCAAAGGCAGACCCTCTACCACCAAGCCACCCAGGTGCCCCAAAACCTGAATTCCTAAGAAAGATCCTCTGTCTTCCTGAATCATGGCAGATATGTTAGAACTTTCAACTTCATGTGATATATGACTTGTAAAAATGGGTTAAATAGGCAGCGCGTTACTCTCCTTTTCAACCCTGGCCAGCCAGCTCCAGGCAGGTTAGGTCTGATGCGGTGGATCCAAGAAGGCTTCGAGAGCCTGACTATGGATTTTAAACTCCTCATTCAAGGTGACTGTTAGAACTCCAACCATGGCGTCCGTGTTTTCAGCAGCATAATGGAAGAAGGAAAAGACAAGCAAATATGACAAAAAGAGGTCAAGTGATTTCCCTACCCAAGAATCAGAAACCCAATGACACTTCCATTTTCATCTCATTAGGGAAAACTCAATTACTGAGACAAAACTAGATGGAAGATACAGTCTTTGTTCATGATTGGCCTGTGGGCAGCCACAACTTAGTAGGCCTTCAAACATTTTATTACTATTAAAGAAGAGTAAAACAAATCTTGAGGCAAATAAATGTGTTGGCAACAAATAGCAATGCAAAGCAGTCCTGCACCCTGGGCCTTCCATTCTACAGTTCTGGCCTTCCCTTCAATGCAGAGGATGAAGAGCGAGCCAGGGAATCTGTGGTTGACGTGGAGCTCCGCATCACAATCTTATGTTAGCCACGTCCATCCTACATGAACACATCCTAAGGTCAAGTGGTGCTCTTCCCTTGGGCAGAGGATGGGAATTGCCAGCTGGTAAATCTGGGCAAATTGTGTCTTTTATTTTTTGTCCATAAATCAAGTATTTGTTTTCTTGTTTTTCTTTTTTTTTTTTTATGCCTAGAGGTAAAGCATGCTTAATTTAGTTAAAAATGTATAGATTGGGCAACAAGGCTTAACATTGAATATTAATCAGTAATTTCCTTACATTATCATTCCACAGCATCTGGGGCACGCAGCAAAATTCTCCGAAACCCTCCACCCCTGACACACACATACGTTTAATTCCTTGAATGTCCCAATTCCTTATTTGCTAAGGATAGAACTGAATGTTATTCAAGAAGAAGAAGGTTTCCGGGTATTTGAGTTAATTGGTATCATTTAAAATCTTCGAAATAAACTTTACTAGCTCTAAGAGAACAACTACAGGCTTATAGATCCTACACAGAGGGTAATTTGTGACAGAGGGACACAACTGTCAAGTGGTACTCCAAATTGCAGGCTTCTGGACTTGCCTCTGCCTCCAACTTATTCTCTCCCTCAGGCAAATTAGACAAACTCTCTGGTGCCTGTTTCCTCATCTGTAAAATCAAGGGATGAGTTAGGATCCTCTGTGGTCTCTCAGCTATGACACTACACGGATACGTGGATTTTTGTTGTCACATTCAATCAAGTTTAATTTTCTTCAAGAATCTCTCTCTTCACTTTTGGAACTTTGTTTCACTTGGGATGTCTTAGATTCATGTCTATACCTCATGGTCTCAATATTCCCCAGTCTTTACTCTCACTTCATACTTAGTGTCAGCGAAGGGTCTATTTTTAGCAATTTCCCAGAAGAATCGAGAGTCTCATCTTTGGCTCATTACCTCTGAGAGCCTGCTCACTGAAGCCTGCTGTTTTTACACTGTGTGCCCAGCTCCTGCCTGTAATTGTCACCAAGGTCAACGCAGGTTCATCACCTCTGTCAAATGGGGGAATCAAAATGAGTTTTCTCATGTTGAAAACTGACTTGGATTTGAGTCCCTAGGGCTTGAGGTTATTCAACACTGACTAAGTAAGGAAATGCTACACTAAACAGCTACAAAACACACATATGCACACGCACAGACATACACAGGGGCTTAGTAGTCACACTTTCATCTGTACCTCTTTCAAATTAAAATTCTTAGGAAAAGGAACTCACTGCTGACTCCAGATACAGGGTTTCACAGTACTCGAGCTTATTTCAGAAGAGGCCAAGGAGGCACTCATGTTCTTCAACGCAGGTTGTCTTCTATGTTTACGACGTTGCAAGCTTGATATCTAAATCGGAAGCTCAACTAGACAGCACAGGTGGAAACAGGAACAAATTAAACGCAGAGGTCTCCACCAATGGGTCTGCTGTTTGTTTGTTCAGCAGGCAGATGAAGGAGATCGTGCCTCCTATTTTATAGATGTTCGACGATACACCCACAATAAAGCTTGATACACTCTCAAACCATGTGTACGCACCGACCGTACCATAGGCTTTCAGCTGAGATCTTGGCAACTATGGTAACACTCACCCGCCCCCTCGCATCATTTTTTATCTCCTATCCCCATGAGCCCCAACTTACTTCTGCTTTCAGCTTCTAGGTTTGAATTGAAGACTATTATTACACATATTTAACCTTGATTTTATTTTATTTTTTCTCCGAAGATGTTGCTTTTTGCTTGTGGATAAAATCAGGAGAAAGCTTTGAATATTCCCAACTGTTTCAGTAATGAATAGACATTGCACTTTGTAATTTGAAGTTTCCAAATTGATGTTCTAGGTCAAAATGCAAATCTGTGAGATTCCCTCTAACCAAAACTTGTGTTGTCCTTTGTAGTAAAAATATTTATTTAAGATATCCTGTGTGATAAGGATCAGCCAAATCTATGATAAATATTCTTTCTCTAATCTTCACATAAAGTAAATTATAAACCTGCTTTATAGGTGATGAAACTAAGATCTTGGAAAATTATACGATTTTTTAAAAATTTATGATAGACAGAGAGAGAGAGAGAGAGAGAGAGAGAGGCAGAGACACAGGCAGAGGGAGAAGCAGGCTCCATGCCAGGAGCCCGACGTAGGACTTGATCCCAGGACTCCAGGTTTGCGCTCTGGGCCAAAGGCAGGCGCTAAACCGCTGAGCCACCCAAGGATCCCCAGATCTTGGAAAATTATAAACTTTAGGTTACCCAGCCCATAAAGTAAAAGAACTGTATTTCAAATTAATGTGTGGCTCAAAACCCAGGCTCTTGCCATCAGCCTGCTTATGGAGATTGTCACCGGCTCGTCCAATGTCAAGTAGCCATTAGGCCTCCCTTTGATGGTATCACTAACCACCTGCCCGCTGCTTGTTCTTTATGCCAGTCTGCTATTACCGTCTATGCTTTGGGACTTTTTTCACTGATGTCAACACACTGAGGGTCCTGCATTTGATCCTGCCTATGATTTTGGGGCCAGGATACTTGGCTTCTCCTAATGACATGGATTCACTTTGCATTATTGGCATTTTGTGCTATTTCAGATAAGAACACCTGCTAAGTCAGGACTTCTCACCAAGCCATGACCATGACCTAGCCTTCACTGGTCAGGTCATTGCTGAGTCAAGGGCTGCACAACTGAAAAGTGGGACAATTTACACTTTGGCTACACACCTTCCCTCTTTATCTATTTTTAGTTTTTATCTGTATTTATTTAAGAATGTCAACTTGTCAACTTTCAAAAATTTTTTTAGTCATTGCGTTTGGAAAGCCAAGAAATTTTGCAGATTCGAATACAGCTGAATATCATCAACTAGAAATATCATTTTGTGGAAAAGAATTTATACATTTCACTCCTTTTTTTTTTTTTATCTGTGTTGAACTGCAAAAAGTGGAAAATTGATTCATATGCTACTATCCGGTCAACAAATGTGCCCATGCTAGCAATGCTTTATGATGGCTTTTCAGAGCTGTAGCAAGTCCAATCCATGATTAAATACAAATTTTAACCTTCTTGCCTCACACAGAAAATGAGATTTGTGCCGTGGACTTTTTTCCGAAATGTTGAACCCAGCAGAAAGTCTCATCTCGCCATCCAGTTTTCCTTTCTACTATTTCTATTTGCATTCCATTAACATAATGTTGAAAAATGGAAGCAACCAATTTTTTTTCATAGCTGAGCACTGAGAGAAATGGAATACTCTGCACACTTTTTAACTGCCTATTACTTTAAGATAGGGGTGGTGTGGCGTATTAAATGATTACAAAGTGATTTTTCTTGAATTTACAGTCTTTCTATATTCCCTATTTCTAACCATACATATTATATGAGGAGCAAAGCATTCTGAAATGTATATTATCATTATGTGTGAACTCATATATCACTGAAAAGTGTACACATGACATCTAATAAGTATCTTGCTTCTTTTGAAAGTCTGCTACTTAATAGGTCTTATCTAACATTCTCTGTAGACGTATGTCCTTGCCACAATTCACACTACATAGAGATTAATGCCCTAATCCAGCCCCAAACAAAATTCATTTAGAGTGTTAAGACATCTTGATATGAGAACAGACGTTTTAGAAAAGTCATGTTTAAATAGTTAATGTAAGCTATAACATACCCAGACTCTGAGGCTAAATAGTGAGTCTTTGATCATAAAAGCCTTTACAAAAATAGCACATTTGTATTGACTCAAAATATCCAGATACTCCAAATGGATATATTTAAGATTTGTAAGTGATTTTCTTTCAGGATTACAATATTATTAGACATTTAATGAGTTCCTATGGATTGTGATGATGCAGTAGAGTCTGAATTGTATTGTGTCAATGTAGACATTTGCCCAAAAATGTATACTCAAATTGAATGTGTAAGAAAGTATGTGTACACTGATTAGAATGCTGGTAGATATATGAGTTAATTTCTGCGAAATGACCCAATGAATGTGCTCAATCTTCTTTTAAAAAGAAAGAAAGAAAAAATACTGGCCATGAATTTACCATTAACTTGGCTGCCAACCTGTGATCAGTGCATCGTTACTTGCTTCAATCATGAATACATTTACTTACTGAAAAAGCCCTGTAGGGCTCTAGGTCTTTAACTTGCAGTGGAATAGACTTGTCTAAGCCCAAAAAGAAAGTAGACTACGGCTTTGGCAGCATTGCTGCAAGTCATGTGTTGTTGTTGTTGTTGTTGTTGTTGTTGTTGTTGTTGTTGTCTTGCTTTCATTTTTGTTTCATCTCTTTCAACAAACGGGGGGTGTATCAGGACCGAGAGATACGCTAAGAAACTCCTTTTCCCCAGAAAGCATGTATATAAAGTCCTATGAAGTAGTTCTGGTAACACATCTGGGAACGACTGACAGAGTCTTCCTAGGATGGGCCTCTCCAGACACAGGTAAGTGCTCTAGTGCCAAAGGCTAGATCCCAGGAGCCGGGGCTAAGACGTGACATCCTAGTGTTCATCTGAATCCGTCTGGATTAGAGAGATTTGGAGGGAAGAGGGTAATCAAAGATCTCTGACCAAAATACAAAACCAAATAACTGCAATAAAAAGTAAGGGGTTTTCCAAAGATAATGTCCAAGCGGGAAATAGGAAACCAGACAATGTCTTAGAACTAGAAAAATTAGTCTCTCAACTTTTTTCTGACACCATCCTCCCCTTTTGCTGTACCACTCAGTCATCTGTTTGAGAATCACAGAGTGTAAACAAGAGCAACTGGTTTTGAGTGATATTCCTCCCATCCAGAACAGCATAAGGACTATTCAAATAAAAGTGTCTGCAGCGTTATTTTTCACCAAGGCCAGTGTGCTCTGCTTTGTCCTGAATAAACATTGATAAGTTCTTGTTCTCTGACTTCCACTTGGCTTCTTTCCTATGGTTAATGGAGTCTTTCTAAACAGAATGACTGTTTTTCTGCTTTCTTACCCCCAATCTCTTTCTGGTTCAGCATCATCTTCTAAGACACCAGAAAACCATCTTTGAAATTTAGTCACTCATGCCCTCCCATACTGTAGTCAGCAAGAGCTACTCAGGAGACGAACACTGAACGTTTCTATGCATCGTAGGTTGGGCTCTAGCAGAAGCAGATCCTGATTGAAAGATTCAGGTACTAGTGACATGTATTAAGGGAATGCTCCCAGGAGGAACTAGAAACGGGGTATGGAGGACCAGAATAGGAAGGGGAGAAGCCAAAGGCGTGAATTCAGGGAAGTCTCAGATGCAACATGATCCCCAGTGGAGGGAGCTCTGAAGAAGAAATGACACCTGACTTTGTCCCACTTTAAGGTAAAGGAGGTGGCTTTTGTACTCCCCCCACTAGTCTTGGTTATGGGATATCCTGAGTTGCGGAGAGGATAGTAAATAAAACTCTCAGATACTTCTGGGTCTTCTCTTGATTATGTAGGTTCCTGTGTCTAAGAGGCAGCCTCAGAGGTTCCAGGTGCAAGCCTGTTAACAGCAAAGCACAGAGAAGCTAGTCATGGGTTCAGAAGTGAAAAAATGGATCTCATGGATCTGAGTGAGGTACCAGGCAAGTTCCACTATTAGCTATATTGAATTTTCAGAAAATAAAATGATTTCTAGGTGACTGAGTGGTGGTGGTGGGGTGGGATGTACCATATTATAATCTTTTATGTAGTTACTATGTTATAACCCATATTTTCCAGAAAGGGGCCTGAGCTTCAAAGTAGGTAGCCAATTTCCCTAAGTTACACAACCTAGGTCAGGACCAACCTGCTAGACTGAATTAAGAACATGGAGTCTTTCCCCCAGGTCCCTGGGCTACTCTCCATATATGATACCTGACATCTAACAGATCGTTTTGTAGCTCTCAGAGATACCACTGAGAATCCTGAATGGCAGTAATATCCACATGGTACAAGTAGGAGTTAATCACGTCCCAATTTTCTGATTAACTCCCACTCTCTTACTTCAGCGGAAAATGGCAGCCTAAAAGGAAAGTGAATGTCAAAAGAAGGTCATTGATTCAAAGAGAGCAGTTGATTCTGAGAGTAGTGGATTCTGAATGCACGTTGACTTTTTCTTTTTCCTTTTTTGTTTTTGACATCAGAAGTTTTAACATTTGGATCAGAATATACAATATTAGACACAGTCTTTTTCAGATCAGAGTATTGATTAACTGTACCCTGCAAACTATTTTTTCCTCATGAAAATAAGCACTTTATTTATATTAAACATTGATGGACAGAGATCTTTGCACAGAGAAGGTGGCTTTGGAATGACAGATCAGAGAATGTCTTTATGTATAGCTCAAACTGTCTCTTGCATTGTTGGAAGTGACTGATCACTTCAATTAGGTTTTTAGGCTAAAGTCTGTCTGTGAGATATTTGGGATTTCCCTCATTCCAGATGACTGGGTTCATAGAGTCATTACAGTTTAGAGATGGAGGGAGCTTTACGGCCTATTTAGCCCAGCTGATCCCATAGTCCATGGGCAGATGGAGATTCAGAAATGTAAAATAACTTTATCACAGGTACATAACAAATGTGATGTCATCAGAGGTTCTTGCACAGAGTGACCTTCCCAACATTTTACCCTACTATGTGATGGTAGGCTTTACCACAATGCATT
Organism: Canis lupus familiaris; assembly: GCF_011100685.1. Lineage (NCBI taxonomy): Eukaryota > Metazoa > Chordata > Mammalia > Carnivora > Canidae > Canis > Canis lupus. The sequence goes on along the minus strand of NC_049226.1, from coordinate 85,638,700 downwards.
AGGATTCCTAAAACTTCAAACCAATTTCAGGTTCATTATTCTCCAATCCATTCTCCGTATTGTACTAAGTACTAGTGCTGGTCCTGTGGTTTAAATACTTCCATGGCTCTATTTGTACTTACTGTGGCTCTTCAATACCATGTACTTCCCTACTTCTCTTGTGTCTCCTCCTAACACCACCTCCCTATCTCTCAACTCCAAATATACTGATGTATAAATATATATCAAAATGTTAAAAAAAAAATGTTAATGTTCCTTCTGGCTTCCAATCATAAACCCTTTATACCCCCTCTCTGGCTTTGTCTAGCTAAGATAAATCAATGAGGCACAGAAATGCTTCTGCCTTTTGTGTTCTCACAATTTCCGTGTATATTTCTACCAGAGTGCTTATCACTCTGATTTCTGTGGACATTATTGTCCCCCTCAGTAGGGTGTATTTATTTCCAGAGCAGAACTCTTGTTTAATTAATTCATCACTGGAACAGTATCTGGCATATACGAAACATTCACTAAGTGTGCTGATTGGTGAAAATATGAAAATGATAATACACATACTGTTGACACACCATTGCTCTCTAGAGGACCCAAAGGCGCCATCTGAAAGTGACTGTGAAATGTGGGGGTTGTGAATAAATTTAATAATCCTCTGCCTCCTCTAATTCACTCTGCTTAATAGCTTCTCATCTTTTGGAGTCCAGTGATAGAAGATTCAGGTTCAGAATCTCCTATTTCCCCCCAGTAAACTGAAAGTGATAAAGGCAGGAAAGTAATGTTATATACCTTTGCATCCTGCATTGTTCAGGGTATTTTTTGGTCACAAGCAATAGTCAATTTATACAAGCAAAGTTCTTGGCTCATCTGGGAAATTTAGAGTTGGTACAAAAAAATTCATTACCGTATTGGGCACCACAAGGAGAATCTCTGGTGCTTTTTTTCCCATCTCAACTCCCATACCTTTGGTTCACTTTATTGCTTAGACAGGATCTTTCTGCATGGATGAGAAGATATCCCTCAACCAACCTGTACTCTCTTAGAAAGATTCATTTTCCCTATAATCGTGGTGCTACCTTCCCAGGAAAAATCCAGTTGGCACAGCTTGGGCTATCCTAACTGCAGAAACCATCCGAGATTATGTACCTATCCCTGATGTTTAAGAAGTGGAGAAAAGGCAGTTCCTCTAAGGTCACGATGGTTGAGATGACAAGAGTTTCATCTTTGGAAGTGATGAAAGGTAGTGTTTCACCAGGTATCTCTGGTGATTGATAAAGCACCTGACATGTGTGTTACAACAATGCGGAAGGGAAGAAGAGGAAATAAGGCCAAGACTATCACTCTCTCAGTGATCAACTAGTTGGGATCTTATCTTCAGTTCATGCTGGCCCCAACCTGGACAGTGAGATTGGAATGGTTGTAATTTCAAAAGGACGAGAGTTGGAGATAGGAATCTATCCAGGTTGGGTTGTGGGTTCTTTTGTCTAAAGACAAAAAAAATGTTTTTGTCCCAATCAAAAGTTTCCCAAACCCACAGATTCTTATAGAGGGCATCCCCAACCCCCACGCGGAAACACACATGCACAGATGAACTCATAAACACAGAGTAAATTGCTGTACGTATTCAGAGCTTTGCAAAATGTCAGAGAGAAAATGTCCTATAATGAGAGATTGTTCAGTTTAAAAACATATGCCACCTTGGTCAATATTCAACATACCTACTTGGGCCTATTATCATGTGGGCATGTCATTTATTTTTTAAGACTGATAATGATGTTAGTGAAAGCTACTTAAGGAACTATATTCAATCATTTCACACTGAAATATCTTTAATATATATTGGCCAGATAGTCAAGTTTTGGTTTGGAAGCAAGCGAACTGGAGATTATAAAATCATGGGCCAGTTATTAAAATAGAGCCTAGTCTCAATTCTTCCTTTTACCAGTTATGTTACTATGAGAAGTCATTTCAACTCTTACTGGCATAGTTCTTCATCAGTAAAACTGCCTAATGGAATTGCTATCAGAAAGGGATCGTACTAATAAAAAAGAGAAGAGAATTATAATATTGTATGCATAGATTAGGGGTATTTTTATGAATCTCAAGATTCTGGGTAAAAATTTTAATTCCCATTTTCCCTCACATGTTATTTATGTCTTGAATAGTTTGACGTGCCTGGTGCAGATTTACAAATGTCCTTTACCATGCTTCTCTTTCTCGAAATAAGTGAAATGTACTTAGAGAAAAAAAAGGAGAGGAGGCAAAAATATGCAAAGGGGGTAACTCTTATGCATCTGGGACACCAAAATTGCAAATATTCAACATCATTAGTATGATTTCTACTGAAAGCCCTTAGAGATGTGACAAAGTGCTAATCATACTCACAGATTAACCTAATCACAAAATGTCTGTGCTCAAAGGGCCATTAGAAGCATCTAGTGCAAGATGGGGAAAATGCAAAATACACATCTCGCTGTTCTCTTTTCTTCTCACGGCAGACAGCTCATCCATCTTTACATATTCTCCTCCATACTTAGTTTCTACTCCTCCATGCGGACTTCAGGCATTGTCACTCCTCCTTTAGAAAGCCGAACAAATAATGCCAACCTGATATACCAAACTGATCCAACCTGCACATGGTATAGTCGAAAATTCCAATAAAGGGATAATCTGTTCCCTGGGGGCAAACAGCAAAGTACCACAAAACAAAAGCAGAGTCAGAGTTAGAATATAGGCTTCCTGGTTCCCAGTTATGAGTGGAAGGATTTAAAACAACATCACAAAACCAAAACAAATGTTAGGAACAAAAGTGCATGTGGTGACCTTCAGACATTAGTTCCTTTGGGCATCAGAAAAAAAATCCTAGCCAGCTGCTGCATTAGCGTAGTGTAGATAGCAATGCCTGTCCCAGTCTCGGAATGAAGAATTAACAAAAGCCAATGTATATACTGTAAATAAACCATGTAGGAAAGAAAAAAAATGGTTAGCTACAATATGGCTTGGAGGGAAGCAGGCTCAACCTTTTTTAATATAAGAGTTAACAAGGGAGCTTCTCTAAGCTAAGGGATATTCTGATAAATCGGAGATCGGACTTAATTACAACACAGAATTTCTAAGAAGAAAAAAGTGACCTTGAAAATACATCCAACTCAATATTGTACAGTAATAATGTTTCCGAAGTTTTATTTTCTTGAGCCTGTGTTAGAGGTAGGCACTGGGTAACAACCATAAACCACAGATCAGCCTAACAATTGCCCTAATTTTAAAAATTTATAAATTTTACAAATTACTAACTCTTAGGTGGGGAAATTATTCACCCAACATCATGTAATTAGTGGCAGAGGCAGAGTATGATCTGTATGATTCTGCTGCCTACACTCTCCAAGGAGAGAAAAACACTGGGTCCCGTCCCTTCTCTTTCTTTCTTTCTTTCTTTCTTTCTTTCTTTCTTTCTTTCTTTCTTTCTTTCTTTCTTTCTTTCTTTCTTTCTTTCTTTCTTTCTTTCTTTTCCTTTCTTTCTTCTTTCTTTCTTTCTTTCTTTCTTTCTTTCTTTCTTTCTTTCTTTCTTTCTTTCTTTTTCTTTCTTTCTTTCTTTCTTTCTTTCTTTCTTTCTTTCTTTCTTTTTCTTTCTTTCTTTCTTTCTTTCTTTCTTTCTTTCTTTCTTTCTCCCTTCTTTCTTTCTTGGGGGTACATATCATACTAGGATAGCTTATAATGTATTCAGTTATAGTGTATTTTACACCTGTCTATAAATTCATGACGGCTATTATTTAGATTCCACACCCATCGAAAGGAAGAGAATACAGACAGACACATACTTAGTTGTTTAAGACCAAATAAGAGATTACTGGTTGAAATTCCTTTTTCGAATTGTGAATTTTTTGCTGTGTGAAATATAAATACCTAAATAAAGGTAATATTGTAAAATTCCTCATCTGTACTAGATATACTATATGATGTGTCTATTTTTTACAAATATTGTATGTATTTATTCATGAGAGACACAGAGAGAGGCTGAGACACAGGCTGAAGGGGAAGCAGACTTCACGCGGGGAGCCCAGTACAGGACTTGATCCCAGGACTCCAGGATCAGGCCCTGGGCCGAAGGCAGACACTCAACCACTGGGCCAACCAGGTGCCCCAACGTGTATCTATTTTATACATTATTTAATATGCACCACTTGTATAAACACTACTAGATGGTCAGTAATTTACAGAGTGCTTCCTCACAAAAACACATTCTGTGGATGACTGAATTTGCAGGTGAGACAATACAAAGTTCACGGGCATGGATGTCATATGTCTACCCACTTAATGTATGTGAAAAACTCTCTTCTGTAGATTGGAGCAATGATGCCTGCACCGAGGAAGAGCGATGTATAGTTGAAATGTGAAAAAGTATTTGAAACTGTCTGGATCATAATGCACATTAGCTATTTGGTTGTCACCAGGGATTCTGAAGATAGATGAAAAACCGAAATCCACAGAAACTAAGAAATGTTGGAGCAGAGAAGAAAGGATGTGGCTTTGCAGTGAGACAGAATGTACGCAAAGACACAGAACAGGCATTATACTTCCAGTGAGTCCAGAAGAAGGACTCAACAAAAAAGGGGGGGGGGGCATTGTTCTAGCAGAAGCTCTCATGTCCACACATAGGAGGTAGCAAATGCTCACCACTGGACCCTATGTTTTCTTGCCACCAACCTCCTGTCCAGCTAAACCTCCCACTACGCTGAATGAAACTTTTAAACTTCCCAGCAACTCAAACTTATTCAAATTCCTTGAAGAGGCCTGTTTGCTTTGTTGCGGGGCCTTGGCACATCTTTCATCCTGTTTAACGTGCATTCCTGGTCTCTAGTCGTAACTCAATCGATTTTTACTCCCCTTGTGGATCTCACCAGAAAAATCACTTCCTCCAAGAAGTTTCACGGACTCTTCTTATGAGAATAATAATAATATTATTATATATAATAATCCACTGCATACTTCCATGGCATCATTTGTTTTCTTCAAGTTCTGATCAACATTATAAATCTTTAGTTATTAAGATGAATATATACTAAAGTAAATCCTCCCGTGAGTCTGTAAGGGTCCCCAAATAAACATGCTCATTTTTGTATCTCCAAGCACTAATCATAATATCTGGAACAAATATACACTCAGTAAAGTCCTTACTGACAAAAGAAAGGAAATACTCAGATTTGTACCTGGTATCCCCAACGAAGTAGGCTTTCTCTTGACACTTCACAGAAAATGGTTTATTATTCATATCTTTATTATTAATATCTTCTTCTACAGCTTTGGAAGAAGAGCGGTCTCCTTTATCCTCTTTTCTGCTTCATAGTGCAAGGAAAGTCCTGCCTGGATACAGTTTAGAAAAGTCAGGCCTGGATATGACTTACGCATGAAACTAATGTTTGTTGAACGGCTGACAGACTAGAGGTATTTGTGATGTATGTGTGGTTCTGATGTCTGACTTGCAATATTTGTGGAATGTTCATAATCATTTACTGGGAAAACCTCCAAGTCAATCTCATTACTACAGAGATAGATGTGGGAGTAGGAAAATCAACAAATTGAGACATAGCCTCCACCTAATGTTCTGGGCAAATAAATAGATACAGGATCTAGAATCTAAATCCTAAAGTGTCAAGAAACTAAATTATATAAAAAAAATACTCTCTGAAAAAAAATGATCTTAATATTACAGTCTCTCTTTCTGTATTTTTGGGGGAGAGAGAAGAGGAAAAGGTAGCAAAATCCAAGAGGGCGAAGAGAATTCTACAGTTCAGTCAATTACTCTAACTCCCCTTCAGCCTGTTGACATATCTACTTAAATCTTAGAGCTGAAATTGACAAGGCATAGTGCTTTTTGAAAATAAAATGCTTCTAGATAGTTCTGTAACTGCTCAGTCCACAATTTTATCTGCAGTATGCACTAATAGCTCTCTATAAATACTGCTAAATTATTTGCTAAGTCGGAAGGCACAGTTAGGTTTTATCATCACCCCCTAAACTACTGGCAAAATAGTGGTGCTTTGAAAATATTTAACGCTGTCAGTTTTTATCAATTGATCGGCTGCAAGCAGCTTCTTAGATTAAATAAGATCAAATGGGATTTGTGGCTGTCGGATTTTCATTTGGCTTGTTCCATCATTATTTAAATTGCATATAACAATATGTTAATCTGTTACACAATGCATGCGGAAGTGATTTATGTTGCATTTTAAAAATTAGTTGAGGGAGGTAGTTCAATATTGTGCTGTCTAAAGCGAAGTATAAACTTTAGAGTAAAATCTCCAAGTGTTGTTAATGACAAATGGAATTCAACTTGATGTAGCTGGGCTTCTATAAACATTTTGTACTTTCCTGGGCCTCAATGATAACAGATTTTCTTAGCTCAATAAGCACATTCATTTGTAATAATGGAAATGATTCTATGTCACCTATATCACCTAGTACAGCTCTACTGAAGAGAAGCATCTTTCCATTCTTAAAGCCAAGTTTAAATGTCTCTGCCTCTTGTCCCTGCTTTTCAGCTCACCTGAAAGCCATGCTGCCCTCCTCTGAACTCGCACAGCGTGTTTCTCCCTCTCTTTTATATAAGGGGGTTTTTACCTTTGGAGACAGTTACTTGGTTGGCAATCTTCTCTCTCTTACCAGAACTTACAGCAGTTAAGAACTGCGTAGCTCGAGAATCCTGAACATTGGATAAACAGCATGGATACACAGATAATTTGAGGCTCCCTTTATCTCTCTACCAATATTGTGCACACAAAGGTAATTTCCCTTTATATGTGCCAATTCTCAGAATCAGGACCAATTGTATTTAGACCACACTAGCCCTGAGAAGTTATCCTTAGTTTGGGAGAGCATGAATTTTCTTCCTCAAAAGGTATTTTGGGTTCACCATGGAGTTAGCAAGCATTCCCCAGGATTATCCGCCTACCCAAAACAGTGGCAATAGAAATATTATTCAAGATAAAAATAAATCTTGAAAATCACAGTAAAAAAAATAAAAACAACAACAAAGACAGAAGCTACATATATTTTATAAAAGCTCTTGCTCATCCTTTAAAACAATGGAATACCACGTGAACTTCAAATATAAGAATACAGAAGCATACTAATGAAATAATGTTTTTGTACTATGTTGTGAAGTTAAAAAGCATATTTTAAACAGAAATGGCACATGATAAACAAAAAAGACAACTCTGAGTATGTGTGAGTATGAATATTCACTAGAATGTAATAAAAGCACATATTGGCATACTTGGATTAGATATATAGTAACCAGAGAAAGTTACAGAAGTTCCCTGACTTACGATGAGGTTATATCTTGATAAACGCATCCTAACATCAAAATTTCATTAAGTGGAAACGCATTTAACATACCTAACCGACCAAACATCATGGTTTCGCCTCATCTCATTAAGCATGCTCAGAACACTTACAGCAGCCTACAGCTGAGCAGAATCATCTGACACAAAGCCTATTTTACCATAAAGTACTGACCATCTCATGTAATTTATTGAATACTGTACTGAAAGTGAAAAACAGAATGGTTATATCAGTACAGAATGGTTATAAATGTATTGGTCGTTGAACCTCATGATCACGTGGCATCACAAGACAATATCATGTGGCATACTGCTATTACTATGGAAAGACCAAAATTCAAACTTTGAAGGACAGTTTCTTCTGATTGTATATCACTTTCACACCTTGGTAAGGTTAAAAAAAAAAATGTAAGTTGAACCATTATAAGCCAAGGGCCACATATATTTACTAACTAGATACTACTAATCAAAGAAAGTCACTGCATCTCTCTTTGCTTCATTTTTTTTTTTATTGAGAGTGGAAAGAAATTGTGCATGCAAAATATTATGAACAGAAACATAGCCAGAAGAGAATGTAGTAAAAAAAATTGAGTATAAAGACTAAAGTATTATTTTATTGACTATGGCTGTCAATAGTTATATTTAAGTGGTTGGTTTTGTTATTTCCCTTTACCTATATTTTTCCTTCGGAGTTTTCTAACACTTTCTAATGAATAGGTATTATTTTTCCAACCACAAAAATGTCTATAAAATACAGCTTTTTCTAAAAGGTTTTTTATGATTTCTCTGATTCCCCCTCAACTGGGGACTTTTATTGATTTCTACCAGGGATATGTGTGTACATGGAAAATATATTTTATAATCATATAATACAATGCCCTCTGACATATAACTAAGCTAATATGATAGTAAAGGGACCTGCCAGCAAGTTTAAATTTAGAAAAGATCAAGAATATCCAATCAGTAGATATTATCTAATGGGCACCAGATGCCACAGTGTAAGTGAGCAAGCTGAGTGTTTCTTAGGGAATCTAGCAGGTAGCTGGCAGACAATATCTCTATTCAGAGTAATCCTAAAGGGAACCATCCTAACACACTTAACTTTCCCAGGGGCAGTGAATCCTATTTTGTCCTCCAACACCAACAACATGCCACATTATAAATTCACTAAGCGCATATTCACTAAGTATCTTTTGAATGAATGTTTGATGAACAAATATTGGGAGACAATTAGACAAATGTGCATTTTCTTCAAAGATTTAAAGGGGCATCGAATCTATAATGTTGACAGACCTCTATTTTTAAAACATCTTTTCCGAGATTTTTGGATGATTTATCTAGTAAGCTATGTATTTCCCATATGGCCAAGTGCATGATAATAGAAGAAATATGGCCAAGGTTAAATAAGCAATCTTCAGCTCTACAATGCGGTGAATATAATGCATTAGGGAAAGGCACGTAGTGGAAATTCAGTGACTGTGGCCTTCCCATCACTAAGGCAACCAATAAGAGAGACTTTCCCTGCAGGAATTAATTTGTAAATATGAAATTGTCAGTAAGTTTTTCTGTGCATCTGTGTCTTCAAAACGCACACATATTGGGGTTCCTGGGTGGCTCAATTGGCTAAGCATCTGACTTTTGATTTTGGCTCAGGTCACAATCTAAGGGTATGAGATTGAGTCTTGTGTCTGGCTCTGTGCTGGGCATGGAGCATGCTTAAGATTCTCTCTCATCTAAAAAAAAAAAGGAAAAAAAAGATCTCACTCTCCTATCCCCCCCCCATTAAAAAACAAAAACAAAAGCACATATTAATCTGAAAGTATTAATTGTGTTAAAATTTCTTTTTTTTTCTTTTTTTTTGGAGGCACCGTAATTGTGTTAAAACTTCTATTGAGATCTCAGTTCTATGAATGGTTAATCTTATGTGTCATCTTGTCAGTGCCATGAGGCACATAAATATTTGGCTAAACATTATTTCTGGATGTGTCTGTGAGGGTGTTTTTGATGAAATTAACATTTTAAAAATTCTCTGGTTATTTTATGATGAGATTAGCATTTGAATGGACAAGCTATGTAAAACAAATTGTCTTCCCCCATGTGGATGGATTGCATCCAATCCATTGAAGGCCTAAAAGGAGTCAAAGACTGAGTAAGGAAAAATTTTTTCTGCCTATTGTGGAACTGGGACATCAGTCTTCTCCTACCTGTGGACTCAAACTCACATTGGAGTTTAGACCATTACCTGTCCTGGATTTTAGTATTTGGACTCAGACTGGACTTATACCACTGGCTTTCTTGGGTCTCCAGTTTGCCAATTAAGATCTTAAACTTCTCGGCCTCTATAATCAGGTAAGCCAATTTCTTATAGTAAATCTCTTGGTATTTGCAAGATGCTTTGCAAAACAGATCATATGATACTAATTATTACAGACTAATCCCAAAGTATTCTCATAAGCAGACATGGACTACAATTGTTTAACAATGGCCAACAGTGCAAATAATACATGAGTAATGAAATACATTAAAATTGCTATTTTAAGTGAAAGAATAATCAAGGAAGTCCAGAGTCCTAAAGTTCATTTCAAGCTTTGTTTAACAAATTTAGTTACCTCTCTCTGATTAGAGGGAGAGTATATGTGGGTTTAAAGTTTCCTTATTTATAGACCGTCTCCTCTGTGGAATCCCAAGATATACCTTCTGGGTCCAGATGCTCAGAAAGTAGGACTTTTTTTGAGACTGGACTGTTTTTGAGACTCATTCTCTCTCATTTATATAGTTATCTCTGGCCCTTTGCAAAGAATTAGACGCCATGCATGTATTGAGAAAATATTTGTTGAAGAAATAGAGAATGTAACTCTCTGTTATTAGACAAACACGGTTGAGAGTGTTTGCTAAAGCAATTTGTATAAGGTAATTCCTTTCAATGGAATTTAAATAATATCCTGCATTATGCTACATTTCTGGTTTAACCAACAGCTCTACTAGATGTTTTCTGTGCCTGCATATTGTAGTCCAATCACTTCATTTTAGATACAGAGCTCCCTGTCCCTCGCCCCCAGGTTGTTTTCTATTGAAGTGTTTTTCTTTCTAAATAGCAACAGCAACAAGTAAATTGCTTTTGGTGACTTAACTAATAATTATATTATTAGTCTTCATTTATTTTAGGTGCCTTAGTCCATTTTAGGGGCTAGGAGACAGGTAGTAATTTTGTAAGAGAAAAATAAACTCTAAATTCTGACACTTGCAAAGAAAATTATCATTGGAAAAAAAAAAAAAGAAAATTATCATTGTGAGCACTCACAGTATGCCCGGCAACGTCTTAGAGAGATTTTAACATGAAGCATAATTGCTATACTATTCAGCACTCTGACAATACAAGACACCTTGTACATATGTACAAGATCTGAAATCCTCACCCCAAATCATCCTAATTCTTACTCTTTTGATGAATAAATTTTAAAAAATAGTGGTTACAATAATGTTAAGATCATACAGCTGGAAGTTTCTAAAATCATCTTGGAAAATACATCATTTTGTTGTCAAAACCCAGTTGCATTGCATCATATGAACTCATTTTGGCATTTGCTCAACGGGATGCTTTCATGCCTTCAAACAGGTAAAGTCTTTTCTTGAATTACTGGCAATTTCCTTGTTGGAAAGTTCACTAAGATGATGCCTTAACCTGCGTAGCTTTGATGTTGAATCTTTCTTTCATATTCTGTTTTTTTGTTTGCTAGGTAATTAACAGACTGATCCGCTAGAAGAATTCAAGACACAAGAATATTTTTAAAAATGCTGTGTGTTCCTCTTCCAGAGTTTCAAAGTCATTTCATCTCTATAGGCTGCTCGGGTCCATCTACTTAAACCTTCGTGTCAACAGAATTAGAACATGCTTCAGAGGTTATTATACCTTCACATCTTTCTTCTGAAAAGAAAGCCTGTTGTGGCTTTGTGATTTTGCAGTGATACGCTTAATTATCTTGCCCTCCGTTTCCTTTCTTGTATCAACCTCTTAGGCTATTTGGGAGGATATTAGGTAATTCATATGAATGTACTTTGCATGTCAGAGTCACTTAAGAAATATCACTTTGCCCTTTTTCCTTCTTTGTAAGATAGCTAATCATCATCGATAGGCCTGCTTTTGTGTGTATGTTTGGTTTTAGAGGGGTGCGGAGTATCACTATTTATGTTACTATATGGCATAGAATATTTGCTAAAAATATTCATTAATTTTGGAAGTAATTCTTGATGACAAGTATCATAGTCTCATTTTACAGAGGAGTAGACTGTCACACAGTTGAGAAGTGTCGGAGCTCAGGTTCAAAAGCACATCTGTCTTGCTCCAAAGCATTTATTCAATATACAATATCACTCTCTATGGAAAGCATAGCCAAAGTGTTTTAAATGCAAGGAAAATAAAACAGCATGTTTCTGTTTAATAAATCTTTTAGAACTATTTAAACTGAAAAATTAGGGTTTTTTTTTTTTCAACAAATTCCATTGAAAAGGTCACATACTTGCAGTGAAGTAGCCAGTATCCATGTGCTGCATAGACTTCTTTCTTATGCATTAGGAACCGATAGCTTCTCTCACTGATATCAGCTCTTTTCTAAAAAAAAAATACATTAAAGAGTGATTGACCCTTAATTATTCATCTTAATTAATTACAGTGAGAGACATTTGTTACTTTGCAAATTCCAGAGCTACTCACAAAAAAGCAGCAGCTATTCTAATTATAAAAGACCACTTAGTATGTACAAGACTCACTACATATATTGTTTTACTTAATTCTAAAATATTCATCTCCTCATTCGATAAATATTCAGAGTAGCTTCCTTGTTTCCAGCACTGTTCTAGATCACAGGGATACAATTACTAGCAAAAATAGACCTCGCTTGGCCTTCATTCACTATAGCTTAATGGTAATAAAGATACTAATCAAGTAACTATACACAAGTATAAAATTCAACTACAAAAGTGTTGTGATAATGGAGATGTTGGTTTGAGTGCCTTTTAAAAGAGGATTTTCCCTAATCAGAGAGCAGAGAGAGTTTGCTTGAGGAAGCAGTGATGGGACTGAGATTAAGAATTAACAAAGTTAATTCACTGAAGAATAGAGGGCGGGGGGACTTTCATAGAGGGGGAAGAATGGGAAAGAAGTCTGGATAAGAGGGAACAAGTTGAACAAAATGATAGGGAGAGGATGGAAGAAACAATATAGGTTGTCATGACACAGTGTAACAGGAAGAAAAAGTCTATTCTCTAGGATCAGAAGAGGGTTCTTTGTGGAAATACCATTTAAATTGAGAAGTGGCATTTAATGATACCTTTTTTCCTATTTTACTTTTTAAAAAAAGTATCAGGACAAAACTGAAAACTAATTTCAACACACAGTGTATAAGCAAACTAATTGTGCAGTGAAAGAAGTCCTAGGAATAATGTAATAAAATTGTGGGTGTTCATAAACCCCTTCATAATATGCTGTTCCGAGTAAAAGCCCTGGGATTTATGTGACATTAGATATTTTTGAAAAGCTCAGACCAGCCAAAGGAGAGACTTAGAAAGAGAAGGAAAGAAAGAAAAGCTGTAAAAATAAATTTCCTTCTATATGGTCTACCAAGGGTGTTTGCTGGATTGTTCACTGGTCAGGAACACACAACTAATGGCAGATGATGGGAAAATAAAGCTCCCATTCACCAAATACATGTCAAATAAGAATTGCAATTCATCAGTACAATATAAGGAAAAATTGACCAGGAAGGTCAAAAACTCTTATGATTCAACTTAGTGAATCTATCCCCCAGCCTCTTTATTCTCCTGGGTGTTATTTATATGGCTAGTTCTAATATTTTATGTTGTGATATTTACATTGATATAGGCGTATCTAAGATGTAAAGTAATGCAATTGGAATTAAACCTTTAAAAGTTTGGTGCACCATCGTGATGTAATCAGCTGAGCATCTGATTCATGGTTTTGGCTCGGGTTGCAATCTCGAGGTTATGGGATTGAGCCCCCCCCAGAGGGCTCCACACTCAGCTCAGAATTTGCTTAGGGATTCTCTCTCTCTCTCCCTCCCTCTGCCTCTGCCCCACTGCACACACACACACACACACACACACACACACACACACACTCTCTCTCTCTCTCTCTCAATCAATCAATCAATCAATCAATAAATCTAAAAAAAAAAACTTTTAAAATTTCAATTTGAGGGGTTCCAGGGTGGCTCAGTTGGTTAAGTATATGCCTTTAGCTCAGGTCCCCAGGTCCAGCTCCCTGCTCAGCAGGGAGTCTGCTTCTCCCTCTGTTCCCGCCCCCTGTTCATGCTCTCTCTCTCTCTCTCAAATAAATAAATAAAATCTGTTAATTTTTTTTTTCAGTTTGATAGGATTAAGGATGTTTAAAGACTTTCTCCTTAAATACTCTCTGTAGTTCAGGTTTGGCTCCCTGGCAGGAATTTGTCCTTTATTGATATGAGAGAAAAAAGTACATGTGTGTAGTTGGGGATGTAACTAGTCACCTGATGTACAAAGAATGGCATTCTTAAAAAAGAAAAAAAAAAAAAGAAAAAAGAATGGCATCCTTAAAAAAAAAAATAGAAAAAAGAATGGCATCCTTAATCTCTGGAACATGATGGAGTTGTAACAAGATGGGCTATGAAGGCCTGAGTTCTGTTTTCTTACTTTATAAATAAACGCTTTACACTATAAAGATAATAACCATAGAACTGCTAAAAAAGAGAGAGAACAAATCACCCTTGATCTCTCCACGTAATCACAGCTAAGAGAAATAACAGCAATAGCATCAGCAGCAATAATAATAACTGGAATTCACTGGGTACTATATGGACCTGGTGTTTCAAATAAACTATTTATAATCCTTTTACTCACCTTAATATATGTTGTAACTAATATCCTCCTTTTATGTATGAGGAAAAGTGCTCAGAGGGATTCAATTACTTGTCAGATGTATCACAGCACCAGTAAGGGCAGAAAACTAAGATTTAAAACAAGAATACTTTACTTAGGTTTTTACTGTAGGAAGTGGCTTTTAAGTCACTTTTCCCCATTAAATATGTATTTTTTTTTCATTTGCATGTTTGTTTTGTTCAGTTTTATTTTAAACTTCCTGTGACATTACATATTGACTTTCATTCTTAATTTCTTAATCATCTGCTAATTACCTAGGTTATTATATGATCTCTACCTTTGTCATTAATAATACACACTAAAAACCCAAATGCATATACTTTAATTTGCCTAATTTATATTTTGACCATTTTGCTTGTTTTCCTTTTGTTTCGATATCAAGGACAATGATATAATAATGATATTTTTATATAAAGCTTTGTTTGCATTTTAGATTATTTCAGAGGGCTTTCTTGATAAGAAATGACTGAGTCAAAGGTATTAGACTTCCATATTTTTTAAGAGAAAGAGAGAGACTGATAGAAAGTGAGCAGGGAGGGCAGAGCATGAAGGAGAGAGAGAATCTTAAGCAGGCTCCATATTCAGTGTGGGGCCTGATGTGGGGCTCGATCTCATATCCCTGAGATTATGACCTGAACCCAAATCAATAGTCAGAAGCCGAGCTGACTGAGCCACCCAGGCACCTCTGGACTTTTTTTTTTTATTTTTTTTTTATTTTTTTTTTTTATTTATTTTTTTTTTAATTTATTTATGATAGTCACACACAGAGAGAGAGAGAGAGAGGCGGAGACACAGGCAGACGGAGAAGCAGGCTCCATGCACGGGGAGCCCGACGTGGGATTCGATCCCGGGTCTCCAGGATCGCGCCCTGGGCCAAAGGCAGGCGCCAAACCGCTGCGCCACCCAGGGATCCCTTTTTTTTTTTTTTTTTAATACTTAAAATGTAAGGTCTAAGCCATAAGACATATGTATACGACAAAATTAATATTCAATCATATTGATTAAATTCTATGGTTCCAGGACTTCCCAACCCATCTACCACTCAGGCTACAGAAATTTCCCTGATCAAATTAGATTTGCATTTTTTAACACTTCTAAATCATTAATCTGCACTAGGACTACAAGGGTTATCCTGTCTACATCCTTAAATTCAAAGGTACTCATCCCTTTATGAATCTAAAGAGATGGGGTGTGTAACAAGTAGTCTGTGAGAAAAAATAATCTATGTTCATTTGCATTTCCATTTGTCCATTTCTTTTTGCTTAATAACATTTTAAATTGCTTGAATTAATATGAGAACAAAAATGAACTATCTAAAGTCAGTAAAATATATCAGATTTCTATTATATCATGTAAATAAGTGTTTGTCCTTAAGTATGTTTACCTTAAATATGGTGGCCTTAATTAATTTGAATACCTAAAGTAGACAAATACTAACTATATCAAACTATAGGCATTATTTAATTTTAAATATTTTTCAAGAACATTGGATTCGATATGCATAGATGTGTGTATCTGTGCGTGTGTAAATTCTCTCTTCAGATCAGACTCCTGTCTTCCTAAAACAAATCTGAGTCAGTATTAATCTGTCAACTAAAAACAAACTATTCATTCATTCCAGTACCTATTTTGTACTAAATACCCTGTCATTTTCTTAGAACTATTAAGATAAAAATAATTTATAATAACAACTATAATATATTTTGTCAAATTTGTTTTTTGTATGAGGCATTCAAATGCATTATTCCAACCTTCATATCACCCCCACAATGCAACAATATGGCTACCCTCTCACAGGTGAAAACACAGATAGTCAGCTGTCAAGATAGTAAATGGGTAAATACATTTATTCAAGTTAGAACTATCTGGTTGCAAGTGGCAGAAATACAAACTCAATCGTGGTAGAAGTTCATAGACTTCTGCATCGGTGGGAGTATCAGTAACAAGGCACCTCAAAACTTAATGGTTTTTTAATTTTTTTTTTAATTTATTTATTCATGAGAGACACAGAGAGAGAGAGAGGCAGAGACACAAGCAGAGGGAGAAGCAGGCTCCATGCAGGGAGCCCGACTGGGACTCGATCCCAGGACCCCGGGGTCACGACTGGGCTGAAGGCAGATGCTCCACCGCTGAGCCACCCGGGTGTCCCAGTTTAGTGGCTTAAAGCAATAACCATTTATTGCTCAAGAATCTGGTAGCAGTGATCAGAAGGCCCTGAG
The DNA here is from genome assembly GCF_011100685.1 of Canis lupus familiaris. NCBI lineage: Eukaryota > Metazoa > Chordata > Mammalia > Carnivora > Canidae > Canis > Canis lupus. The sequence goes on along the minus strand of NC_049226.1, from coordinate 85,622,220 downwards.
ACAAGAAGCCCCTGTTGCTCGTTAGCCACAACGAGTGGCTAATAAATGTACCAGGTTAATAAATGCTAACAGGTCAAGGGAAAGTGTAAGAAGCCTTTGTCATTCACAGGACTGATCACTCTGCTATTAACTTCAGCCATTCAATACATTGGGTTGAGTATGTAGCTCTTTGAGGACTAGTAGAGGTCAAAAATAAACATAAAGGACCAAAAGAAAAAAATACATTAGGAGTAGTTTAAGACGAAAATTTGCTGTTCGAGATTCAGGA